>NC_132851.1:33743939-34046969 GCF_048164855.1 Canis lupus baileyi | reverse complement strand
GGATAACTCACTTTCATCTGTTGATATATTAACAAATTATCACTTATAAGGTTGCCAATATTATACACCGATTCTGATGTCCCACATAAATTATGTGTGTGCATATAAAGATATTTAATTTTTGGCCATTATGAAGTACAAACAAGTAGGTTACAACTGACACTACAGAATACAATAAAGTTCTTTGAATTAAACCAAAAATCTATATACATATAGGCTGAAAAGACTGCAAAAAGCTAATAATGTTTCTTTTTGAATGATAGGGTTGTGGGTAACTTTTTATTTATTCTACTTATTCATCTCAATTAGTTACAATATTTTAAATTAGTATAACTTTTGAGCTAAGAAAAGTCATCCTTTTTATTAGAGGATTTAAAGAAAAAAAATGTCAGTAGGAACCCTGACAAACGCCTCTGGAATTCCACGCACCCATCTCTCATCGGAGTGGTTCACCTGCTGTCTCTCACTATTTTCTTCCTTGACTCTCCAGTCTCCTCTCGGCTCCACTCGGCTCTCTTTGATGCTCTCCACAGGTGCTTCTGTACTTTCAAAAGTGCAGTTTCAATACAACAACCATCTCATGACAAATACTGACTCTTCCTGCTCTCCTTTTGTCCTCGACTGTGATCCAGTAAGATCGACTTGGTCCCCCCACCAATCAGTGGAGCATGAAGCTAAATAACCAGAAGAGAGTAAAACTGAACACCAAGGAGAAAAAAAGATATATATTCAATTCACTCTTCTGACTCTACGGAGAGATATTGTGCTCTGGTTCTGAGAGCAGTATTTGCATTAACAAGTAAATGTTACCTGCTTAAGTTTGGATTCAATATAAATATTTTCCTCCATAAATCAGTTTCATTAAATGGGAAAAAACTGCCTCAAGATATTCAGATGCAATACTACTAGAATATAAATACAGTAAGTGTCTACTGGGCATTTAGGTTTGTAGTCGTCTATTTATTCCTTACAACCATCTAGTAGGTTAGACGCTGTCTGCATGTGCAAGCCCAGACTGGCACTCAAAGTTGTGAAGGCATTCATTTAGGATCACTAGGTGGAATAATCAGGATTTTATGGGGTCCTGCTTTAGTTGGTTAAGTTTCTGCCTTTGGCTCAGGTCATGATCTTGAGGTCCTGGGATCGAGCCCCGTGTCCGGCTCTCTGCTCAACAGAGAGCCTGCTTCTCCCTCTCCGTCTGCCCCTCACCCTCTGCTTGCGCTCTCTCTTTCTCTCTCAAATAAAGAATAAAATATTTTAAAAAGAATTTTATGGGGTCCTGAGACGCAGATTCCTTTTCCTACTCCAAAATAATGTTACAACACAGTTAAATACCAACATAGTAAATGTGAAGCTTATAAGGCAGAAAACAACAGTGTAACCCCACATGGGATAAAAATAAGAAAAAAAAATAAAAGAAGTCCAGGACTTTTATAGCAAAAGCAATGAAGGTGGGAGTGACAGGGGAATGCTTCACTGAAGAGAAGCTGAATCCCTAAGTCCCTCCCAGTATCAGTCTGCTTGGGCGGCCATAACAAAGTACTACCCACTGGGTGGCTTGAGCAACAGAAATGTATTTTCTCACCCTTCTGGAGGCTGGAAGTCAGAGATCAAGGTGTCAGTGGCATTGGTTCCTTCTGAGGCCTCTCTCCTTGGCTTATAAAAGTCCATTTTTTTTTCACTGTGTCTTCCCATGGTCTTCGCTTTCAATGTGTCTGTGTTCAAATGTTCTCTTCTTATAAGGCATCAGTCACATTTAATTAGGGTCTGCCCTAATGTCTGCATTTTTACTTAATCAACACTTCAAAACCCCCTGTCTCCAAAACAGTCACATTCTGAGGTCCTGGGGGTTAGGACTTCAACATGTGAATTTGGGGAAACACAACTCAGCTAATAAAACTCTCTATGTTAAGTGTGTACTACTTCTAATATTTCTCTTTTCTAAAGACATTTTCAGAGACTTCATTCACAGTACCTGATAGTCAATGAGTCAATCTCTCCTCTGAATAAACATTTAATTATGTGCTGCCTTTTGTATAGATCATTTCACTGTGTATCAGTATTGTTTGTTTTTGGTCTTTCCCATCAGAATTTCAATTCCTTGAGGATATATTCAGTGGGTTATCTTTATTACCTCGAAGAGTGCAAGTGCACACAGGAGTATGTAATGAATAGCTGTGGACTAAAGCAGTAAATAATAAATGAATTCATAGAGAAACAAATAAGAGTATGTTGAAAGAGTCCCAAGGAGACCATGAACCCCTCTCCGAGTGCACATCTTCCCACGTGGAGACAAGCCTTGGAAAGCTGAGTGGGCATCAAAATAAAGGATTAGCATTAGTAGAGATTGAAAAATTGAAGAGATAGGCCCTATGTGCTATGCATAACTCAAGGACGATGATCTTGTTTGTTTTATTTAAAAATAAATACTCAGAGCCTAGTATTGGAAAATGACACAGAAAACTTTTTTTCTTTTATCAATAGGTGGATGAAACAATGGAATATTTAGCAAACGAAGCAAAAGGAGAAACAGAGAAGGAGAAAAGGAACCATCAGAGAAGTAGGCACGTTTTCAGGAGGGTAGCAACCAAATTGCATCTGCCTCCAATGATCTGCATAAGACATCTTAATTGTTACCAACTTCTCTCAATAATTCTGATATAAACCAAAGTCTGGGAGGCCTTGGCTAACCTACATCGCCTTTGCAAATGTTTACAAGGTGGGTTGCTTAATTATCTGAAAGCCTGCCTTTCTCGTCCACTTCATTTTCTCCATAGAGACCTGCTGTGGCCTCCAGATTTCTGCAATGAGCACCTCAGAGGAGTCCCATGGCAACCTCCCTGGAGACGGCATGAGGATTATTAATATACTTTTGGAAATAACAGCTCTCAGACACTGTAACTCACATTAATGTGCAATATCCCTACTGCTCACTCTGCTGATGGGAATGCAATGTACTCACTCTGGTTTATTATAAAAGCATTAAAATGTGCTCTGTTGGTTAATCATGATGACACTTTCATCTGTTTGGGGGGTTCTGAGTTGTTTTTTGTGGAATTTAATCATACTTTTTGAACTTTACCTTCTAGAAATGAATCTGAGACATTTGGGGCTGGATCCAAGCAACACATCTCTTTAGCCTATTTTTTTTTTTTTTGACAAATTAGAACCTCAGTCAAAACTCCTTTCAGAATCAAGAAACCATATTTCAGCAGGGTGCACCTACTATGTGCTAGATCATGGGGCAATGTGTGGACCATGATGGTATAGTCCCTCACCTAAACAACACTGCGAAGGAAAGGAAAATTTAGACAGGTGAGAAAACAGAACCTCAGAAAGGTTTATCAATCAGCTCAAATATATTAAACAAGCTTCTATTCTCTTTCTACTTCATGGTCTTGCTTGAAGATAGCCCACTAGGTGACTAGGGCTGGTTTTTCCATGAATACTTAGGCTTTTTCCTCTGTTTTAATTTATTAATGATTATATAGTCATTTTTGAAATTAATAATAATTGTGAAGTCAGAGACCATAGAGAAATTTAGTCATGGGACTTAATTCCTTGGCCATTTTCATTGAACTATAAAGATATTTGGAACCCTGTAACATCTTACATATTCTTTACTATCTGACCTTATTTCCTCTCTTCTCCCTCCCGATCACCATGTAGATTTAGAAGTTAGTCAGATTTTGAAGCACTTTTACATTTCATTTGACCCTCAGGGCTTCTTGAGATTGCCAATGTGGTTTAAACTTTACTCATACAATGTAGTTGAAGCTGTTGAGACTCATTGGTTATTAAGTGATTATTTATGAACATAGGGAGACAGATTCAATTTAGTCGTGATAGCTCCTTTTTAGATTTAATATTCAGAAAATACTCTTTGAATGCCTTTGAATCATCTAACAGGTGATGCTCCGATCCAGGGGTTGGCAAATGTTTTCTATAAAGGAATAGATAGTAAATACACCGTCTGTGTCACAAGGTCACCACCACTGTGGCATAGAAGCAGCCATACATGATCTGTGAAAGAATGAGCGTGGCTTTGCAAATAACAAACAAAAATGAAAGCTTTATTTGTGGACATTGAAATTTTAAATAACTCTCATGTGCCCTTAAGTATTGTTCTTTTGAATTAGTATCTCAGCCACTTAAAATATAAAAATAACTTTCAGTTCACAGGTCATCCAAAAATATGTGGTGGGCCAGATTTGGCTCAGAAGCTACACTTTGTAGATCCCTGCTCTAAACCCTAGAGATTTAACACAAAACAGATCAGAACAAAAACTCCTTGCCCTTTCGGAGATTACACTCTATTGGAAGTAAGGCAACTAGGGAAGAAGTAGGTCAAACAGAGAATGCTCAGCAAAATAGAAAGAGGCTAGAACCCAAGCAGAGAATGATGCACAGGCAGGTTCATTTCTGAATGTATTTGCACATGCCCCTGAGGTGGTGCTCACTTCAGGTGGGGGTTGTGTGGGGTTAGTAAGTTGGTAGGGGGGTGAGGTTACTGAAGGATTTAAGAATGAGGCCAGCTAACATGCAATCATGAGTTTTCTCCATTCTCATGCGTTGTTGTGCTTTGCAGTAATTTAATAACCTTCTGTTACTATGAATTTCTAGAAAGTCTATTCGACACAATGGGCTGTTATGAGTAGTGTTTTGTGGAATTGAAAGCAAAGGGACTGTGTTCCACATTTAGGTCAAAACACAGCAGCCTAAAAATGGGAGGAGCCACCTGAAGCTGGCTTCATGGGAAAATTCAGTGGAAGCTGAAAATTAGGGCCAGATGAGTGTAGGAATAGTTTCCTCCAAACTCCCACCAAAGAAAGAATCCCTGTAGATATTGGGTGGGTAAAGGAGAGTCCCATGAAATGTGAAAAGAAGTGCATTTCCTATAAATCTTTTTTTTTTCCTATAAATCTTAAATGATAGAATGTAAAGCTGCTAATAGCTAGTTTGCTTCTCTTGTTTTTTTTTTTTTGTTTTTTTTTTTTTTTTTCAAAATCCAGTGAGGTGTCTGGGATAGATGCCTCCTTTGTACATTATAGATAATTCTTTCACTGTTAGCCTGATACACAAATATGATAATGATGATGACTATCTTATATAGTATACATTATATATAATAATATATTATAAATGTTATTATATTCCATTGGAATATAAGCTCCATGAAACAGTATTTTTGTTTTGTTTGCTGTATATTTGTTCATTACTGGATCTCTAGTGAAAGAATGCCCAACACATAGAAAACATCCGATAGGTATTAATGAATAAGCAAATGAATAAATGAACCAAAGAAACATTAATAGAACCAGTGGGGCCCAGATAAAAAAATTCCTTTGACTATTGATTTTTGAGTTGAAATGAGGGAAACATTCAGACTTGGGAAGGGTTTAATAAACTGGAAGGCTTCTACTGTGCCCAAAAAGGAGATCAGCTTTGGCTTTTAAAGAGGTGATGCTCTCTAAAGAAGCTCTGTCTCTTCCTGTGCAGAGATGCCGCCACAGTGCATGCCACCATTGAGTTACAGCCTTGGTGTTTGCAGCTATTGACTTTCTAAGAAGTCCCTAGTGAGAGTACATGTATCTCACAAAATTATTGGAAATCTCAGGACTTGGTTATTATTTCTGCATCCTCTTCTTAGCAAACTAATTGAATTCTCTGTTCTGCATCATAGTGATCCTTTAGGTTGTGCGAAGTATAAGAAAAAATAAGGCACTGTTCTATTTCACTCCTTTGTTCACCTAAATAAAGACAAGGAATAACTTGAGTCCTTCCTCAAAATTTGTATTTTTCCCTTATCTCACTATAGAGTCATTGATGGCAGGAACCACATTACTTCTTGTGTATCTCAGGATTTCATGCAAAACCTGTCATGTTTGCCATCAACAAACAAGTATTGATTAGAATTTAACTAGTATTTTTCTCTTATATGTTAAAACTATACCACTGACTTGATCATGAAATTCTAAATGCTATATGCCTACCATGAAGAACCTTCTAATTTCAAACTCTGAATTGACACACCATCAATAATATCTGGTATTAACAATAAGTCTTCAAAATTTTAAAAAATATATTTTATTTATTTATTGGAGAGAGAGAAGGAGTGAGAGAGAGGGAGATAGAGAAAGAGAGAGAGAAAGAGAGAGCATGGGCAGGGACAGAAGGAAAGGGAGAAGTTCAGCAGGAGCTCTGTCCCAGGACCCTGAGATCATGACCTGAGCCAAAGGCAGATGCTTAAGCAGTTGAGGTACCCAGTGTCTCATGTCTTCAAATTTTTATAGAACAGATAATTTAAAACACTGCCAATTTTTTTCTAATAGAGATGAAATACATGTATGGATATAATTACTTTTTTGTATTCAATAGATATTCAATAATAGCATCTATGTGACAGATACTGAGCTAGAGCCTGGGTCTAGTGGTGAACATCTGGTCTCTGTTCTTGAAGACTTTCTAGTCCAGTGATGCAGACAGAAAGTAGAAAACAAATTATGAAAATAAGTATCTTAATAGAGATTTTGATAAGAGAAGAAAAAACAGGTGTTTATGTAATATGCAGAGTATAATATGTAGCAGTGGATAATGGCTAGGAAAGACTCTCTCTCAGGAAGTCTCATTTAAGCTAAGACTGGAGACATCAATAAGAATTGCCAAAGTGACTTACTTTGCTGTTTTGTGGGGTCAAGTCAGAGAAAGCACCTATGCTGGAAACTGAAATTTGTGAGTTCAGTTCTGCCTTTGTTGACTTCAATGCATCCATAGGTGTGTTGAACTTCAATTGCTTGATTGCTAAAATAAAGCTCACACTGACTCTCTCTGTGCCTTGATTCCCTCATCCTGTGAAATGGCAGTAATTATAGTAACTATTTTTTTTTAATTTTTAACGAAGATTAGAAGAGTTAACACATGCTGAGCACTTAGAACTCTATCAAGATTATTTTAAGTGTCCAATAAATGTTAGACATTGTTGCTCTTATTATTTTTATTAGTGAATATAAATCTTATGTCATAATTCTTTTATTCATTAATTAAATTTGCACTGAAAATAGGACATAATATCTTTTTCAGATGGCTGGGGGAAAAATCAATGAATTAACTTAGACTTATTTTTTTTTAATTTTTTTTTTTTATGATAGTCACAGAGAGAGAGGGGCAGAGACATAGGCAGAGGGAGAAGCAGGCTCCACGCACCGAGAGCCCGATGTGGGATTCGATCCCGGGTCTCCCGGATCACTCCCTGGGCCAAAGGCAGGCGCCAAACCGCTGCGCCACCCAGGGATCCCAACTTAGACTTATAGTGCTCAGTTCTCTTCTCCTTAGAAGGGCTGTAAATACTCTATTTTTTTTCTTTAAAGTTGTTATTTAAATTATAGTTATTTAACACAGAGTGTAATATTAGTTTTAGGTGTACAACATAGTGATTTAACACATCCATACAATACCCAGTGTTCATCACAAGTACCCTCCTTAATCCCCATAACTTATTTTCCCCATCCCATACTCACCTCCCCTCTGGTGACCACAAGTTTGTTCTCTACAGTTAATAGTCTGTGTCTTAGTTTGCCTTGCTCATTTGGTTTGTTTCTTAAATTCCACATATGAGTGGAATCATGTGGTATTGACTATTTCGCTTGGCTTTATAGGGTCTAGCTGCATCCAAGTCATTACAGATGGACCATTTGTCTCCTGATGGTGCTGTCTGATTTCTCTATCCCATGCTAAGAGTCAAAGAAAGGCTAGGGAGGTGGTGAACAGAGGTGCTTGCTCAGTCATTTCCATAGAATCAAAGTGCTTCAAGGTGAATAACAACAGAACTGTGCCCAGGGAATTATGGGCAGAACATCGAGCAGAACAATCTGTCCTCGGTTGCAATGTTGCACACACATTGGGAGAGGATCTCCAGTCAAGATACAGAACCACATGGAGAGGTGTTAATAGAACAAAAATTACAAATGAAAATAGCTCGAAAGTGATCCTCAGGATGAGTCACCTACAGGCATTTGCTGCATGCCAACTGACATGTAAAAAGCTTCAGATGAAGTTGGGTGATGATCCTGGGGAATAAATAGAAATTAGGTAGACAAAGTAGAAAGAAAGATTGGAGAAAGCATCTCAGAGGTATGCTACAGCACAAAGTAAAACCCTGAAGAGGAACAAAACGTGGCAACTTCAGGAAACCAAAGATGTCTGGAGCACACGGTGTAAAGAAAAGGATGAGGGTAGAGAGGCAGCCTGAGGTTAGATAATGAGGGTCCTTGTATGTTGTGTAAGGATCCTATTAGGTCAAACACTATGAAAACACTCTGTTGAGAATTCTATTGTCAGTTTGCTCTCAAAGTGACTAGCAGCTCCTCATTCGAATGGACAGGAAGTGTTAAAGACAGTGGAATTGTATTTTGTGCCCGTCTCCTAGGAGATAGCTATGGGGCAGCTAACAGAAATAGTGACACCGCTGAAACATCACAATGTGAACACACACACACACACACACACGCTCACGCGCATGGTCACAACAGGCTGATTATCCATAAAATGATATCTCTAACAATGGCCATGAAACACTGGGAATTAGTTAATTAGAACACATTTCCCTGGATGTTCAGGGTTTCAGCTTTCACATTTGCATCTTTCGAAGGTGTAATTATGCCAGATAATACACCCTGTGCTGGAGTTTTTACATAAACACTGTGGTCTGGTTCAGAGTTATCTCTACTGCATGGAACAGCTGTTGGGAGAAAAATATACGCTATTAAAAGCAGTTTGAATTAGATGTGGTCTACTTGCTTAAAATATACAATGCCTAGTCACTTATCAAGCAGAGGAGTGAGTTACTATTTATTTATTTATTATGCAAAATGTGTGCCTGGATAAGGTATACAAATTAAGTGGCCTGGAGAGGAGCGTGTTACCAATTCTACAAGAAGCCTAATAGCAACTCCCTTTAAATATACATTGCAATTTCAGATCAAGTCTTTATTCATTGGCGCACAGACGAGAAACACATATCCAAGGCCTGGACCAGGAAATGAAGCAATAGGACTCTCTTCCCTGTTTCCACAATGCTCTTTTAATTTCACTGTGTGATCATAGACATGATTACCCTGATTTCGCTGAGGGGTCTTGAGAATAGGAAATAGAGGATATTTTTAAACCCATTCATTAAGGTTCAACCAGGGAAACAGAAGCAGGATATATATCATGGAATAAGGACTTTATAGAGAGAATTAGATCTCACACAATTACAGAAGTTGGGGAAGTAACATCCTGAAAAGGGTCAGAGAAGAGTCACAGGCAGTCCTGGTGAGGGTGCATGGACCACACCTCCCAGGAAGCTGGGCCCCCACAGCCAGTGGTGTGTAGTCCTGAAGGGCAGGGAAAAGACAATAGCTGGTGGTTAGTCTTCCTAGCACCTACCTCCGTGAACTTCAGCTAGGCATCTGATGATAGTGGAACTGGCGTCGCTGTTGACCAGTGTGGGGGAAGAGAGGAAGGACTGCTGGATGTGAGGTGGGGAGAAGCAAGGATATTTGTCACTTGCTTTTTCACAACCATAAGCTTCAGATATTTTGTTTATTAATATTTATTTTTTAGAGCAGTTTTAGGTTTACAGAAAAATAGAGCTGAAAGTACAGAGATTTTCCACACACACTCTTTCCCCACAGTTCCCTCTAGCATTGATACTTTGCTTAGTGGGGCACATTTGCTATGGTTGATTGGCGAACCAGCATTGAGAATTATTGACTAATGTCCATGTTTACATCAGGGCTCAGACCTTCTGATATATTGTTCTATGGATTTTGACAGATGCATAATCCTATCACAGGACCGTGCAGAGTAGCTTCATCACTCTGAAATCCCCCGTACTCCATCTATTTATCTCTCCTTCCCCCTTTTTCCCCCATCCCCTGTTCCCTTGCAAACACTGATCTTTTTACTGTTTCTATAGTTGTGCTTTTTCCAGAATCATACAGTTTTTTCAAACCAGATTATTCCACTTAGCCATATGCATGAAAGTTTCCTCCATGCTTTTCCCTGGCTTAATAGCTCATTTTTTTTATTGCTGGATAATATTCTGCTGTATGGATGTTGCACAGTTTGTCCATTTCCTTAATTAAGGAAAGGCATCTTGGTTGCTTCCAAGTTTTGTCAATCATGAATACAGCCTCCCAGGTTTAAAGGTTGGTGCTTTCTTCTGCCACCTAGATATCACACATTTTTTCTCGTGGCCAATACTGAAGCTGATCAATCTGATAAAGAGAATTCTGGGAAAGTTAGTTATAGCTTAGCCAATTTAACACAGCACAAAGTACAAAATCACCACAAATCACTTTGGATAGCTTTATATATATAAATATATTATATGTGTATTTATATATATTTAAAATATATTATATAATATGTATATATTTATATTTATATATAAAATAAATTTCCCCAATTTCTGTAATTGTGTGAGATCTTTATATATATAATCTGTTAATCTAGTTTAGTTCTCAGGTTAAGTTACTAGTAAAAAGATGTAACTATCCCACCCATAAATAAAAACATGCTAATCTCCCCTCTAAAAAAAGAATACCATGTCTGATATGCTACTTTATTCATCTCTGGATAATATTCTTCCCTTTTTGAACTGTGCCACATTACCCATTAAATGTCCTTGACTATAAATACTGAGATACAGTGTTAACCACTATTAACCTATCACAATTAGCAGGTGGAAAAGGGGAAATTTGTTGATATATCACAAATGTAGCCTATGCTATAATTAAGAATAAATACACAAAACTATTATAGTGTTTATTTATGTAACTGGTCACATGTCTGTGGCTGGTAGCTATAATGTCCTTCCATGTCTCTTATTCCATATTTCCTTTGCCCCCGGCAAACACCTTAACTGCTCATCATTCCTTAAGGAGTTCAAAATCTTGGTTCATGAAGAGTTTTGGTTATTAGCAGTCCTATGTGTATTGGACTCTTTAAAGTTCTATTAATTTTTATTCATAAAGCAAAAGAATATTAAGAGGCATCTAGGGAAATTTCCTACATTCCAGGCATAATCTTTCCTTATCCTAATTGTGTCTAGCAACCCAACTCCTCCTTGATCATCAAGATCAATCACCCCTGCCAGGATAGTAATTCTACTTCTTGCCTGTTTGGCTCACTGACCTGAAGAGCACACGGTGATCAAATGACCCTATGCCTTTCCAGTTTAATAGATGACTGCTGTGCTTGCTGATGAGGACCTTCCTTAACCAGATATTGAGGCAATGATTGAAATACGTGGGCTAAGCATTTTCCTATCTCAAGTTCTTTGGCATGCCAAGAAGCAAAACATAACTTCACATTAGTACTTATTCTGTTCTTAGCCTTCAAAGGTAGAACCCATTGATCAACCAAAAGCTTGCCTTCTATGAGTGCCTACAATTTCAGAGGGGATGATTTTTATAACAGTGTCATCACAGTATGCTGTGGACCGTCAATGTCCCTTTTATAACTGATAAAATGAACATCGGAGGCTTTAAATATAATAGTATCGGAGAATCAATTTCAGATTCTCATCTTTAAATTTATGTTTCCCTGGAAACACTTTGAGGACTAATAATTGAATCAATAGAGTTCACTCAGAGAAGTGAAGTGCTGGATATTATATTACAAGTAATTTTACATGAAAATTAAACATTACGCAATTGTGAGAGAAGCTGAAGAAATACAAGTCAGGAAAGAATAAGAAAAATATTGCTCAAGAGCCAGGCATGGGTGAACGAACTGAAGATTAAAAGAAGCTAGAAGTGTTCGCTTTTTGAAGCTGAACTGCAGGTGGCTTTAAGGTAGAGACCCATGCCACTACCTCTCCTCTGAGTTTAGGAGGACATAGTTGGCTGCTCCCTCTCAGGGGGCATTATGGCATCACACATCTCGGAGCCCCACAGCCTTAATGCTGCCTGTCTCTTGAGAACAGACTCTCTCAAGAGATTCTGAACACTTCCTTGAATAGCTCCGGACCCAAAATACTTCTTTAACAGTTGGCTCTTCTGAAACAAGTCCCAGTGGGAAAGGAAAGGCCGGAAGCAAAGTGTCCGTGAGAATACCATGAGCCTTAAAATATGTCTGTTTGGAAATAACTTTTCCTAATGTGTGTGGCAACATGGGCACTTCTCAGGCCATGTAGGATGGTCCATGTAGGATGGCTTATTAAAGCTTGAACCAGCACTGATGGTCACCTCATTTTCTGGTTGGCAGAAATGATCCCTTAAAATAGTCTAACATTGACAATAATCGTTTTTATATTCAGGGTTGGTTGTTCCAATCAAGATCCAAATAATGTTTGTACACTTGTTAGATCTCATAGGTATATTTGTAGATTACTCATTTCTTTCATTTTAATTTTTGCAATTTATTTGTTGAAGAAATTGATTATTTTTCTGATGGACTTTCTAATGTGTGGGTCTTATTGATCGCATTCTTGTTGTGTAGTTTATCATTTTTCAGGGGTTGTTTTTTTTCTTCACATTAATAGCTGGATGTAGAAACTTGGTCAGCTTTGATCTTTGTGGCAAGACTTCACTCAGCAGGAGGCACACCATGTCTGTCTGATTATCTCATTTATGGTGATGTTCATAGTCACAGATGATTATTGGTTAGATCCATTCATACATTAGAGCTTGCAAAATAGTTATATCCTAATTCTATCATTCCTTCTTCATTTTGAGGGCACTCACTATTGGTCAATGAGACATAGGGACGTCTTCTGGTGGACAGAAGTAGGTGGACTTCTAGGCAAGCTATCACTTCTTGATTAAAAGAGAGAGGTGCTGAGGTTGTGTGAAGACCTAATCCTTGGCGTTGCGAAGACCTAATCCTTGGCATTGTCACAGCCCCCTTACAATCATGTCTTACAATCTGTTGAGATATTGCCAACAGATTAAGGAAGTAGCTTTTTAAAAAATCAGAAAGGACAGAATTTTATGACATGCTTGAGCTGTGAACCAAGTCTCTGGATTTATTGTCATCTCATAAAATGAAATAATCTATGATATTTTAAGACACATTTATTCAGTTATTATCTTACTTGTAGCCAGAAGCATGCTAAATAATACAGTCCCAGTTGTAGACTGGCTATATTCTTGTGGTGTCCTGGTGCCCTGATACATCCTTCATCTACTACATGGTGATACACTATGCTGTATTACAAATTACATTAAATAGAGCCATTAATCTTAACTGACCCCATCTAAATCAGATCCAACTATCCCTGTAAATGCCTTTGACACTTTGATCTCTGCAATTGTAAGTACAGCACCTTATGGAAACCTTTATTTAGAGCTGAAAAGTATCAAAGAATGTGATCCTCTCATTATATAGGGGAGGATTAAGGGAATGAAATGATTGCATGCTCAAGTATGGAATCAATAAGATGACAATATGTTCATCCAATGCTCCACATGGTGATAAGAAATATCATAACATGGTATTATTGATACTCACTTTGTACTTCCTTTTGGATTGATTCTTTGCCAGGATGCCTGTCTGTATTGAATCTGATCCCATTTATTCCTGTGTACTGTCTTGTGACGTTCCCGTTCATTTATCTATTTATCTATGGCCCAAATAGTAACCATCCTCTCTCCCAGTCCCTGAGAAGGACTTCTCAGGATCCTTTTTGTGTCTGAGATCTCAGAGTTATCTAGGAAAGGAACACAGATTTATTTTAACTAAAAATAAAGAAATCTTAACTCAGGGGAATTTGAAAACTCTTTGGGTGCACAGACTGTTTTCTCCCAAGTTATGTTAAGAAAAGAGGAATTTCTAGCCTCTTTCCTGCCTAGGCCTGTCTCTGCGCCATTCCTGGTGGGTTACCTTCAGGGGAGAAGGCATTTCTAATTGGGTCAAAATGTGAAACAGTCATTGGGTTGCATTTAGTAACAGGCAGGGCTAAGACTCGGTCTTAAAGAGCAAGACCAGAAACTCTGCCCCTGCCTCTGTCTCTGCCATCCTGCTGGGCCTGCCTCACTCAGGGCAGCCACATAGCTAGCTGGCCTCCCGAAAGTACAGCCATTTCACACTCATTCCCTTTTTTGCTTCCTTCCTTCATCTGATAGTCAACAGGATGGCACAATCCACAAGTCTTAGATTAACAGGGGAAATAGGAGAAAAAGACCTACTATATTGTCAAAATACTGTATTGTCAATATATCAGTCAAACCAGACTTTAGGAGAACTCTGCATCTTGATGTGAGCATTGTGCATTGCTCAGTAAGATGCAGTGGTTCCTCCTCTCTAGGTTTTGCATGTTTAACTTCTACCAGAACACCATGGAGAGGAGGCTCATATTTCAACATTCCTTGTTCTCTGGATATAATTATATCATGATTTCAGTAAAACTTACCCATGATTCATACTGTATTTGTTCCAAACAGGGAGGCAGAGGCAGAGCCTGTGACAGCACTAAGAGTTGGTTTTCCCATTTATCAGGTCAGAGCAGTGGTATCAGCAGATGCACAGCAGAGATTTCTTTCTTCCCTTACTATCAACAGAGTCCCATGCAAAGCTCCCTCCAGAACACGTAGCATGTCATTAGGGGGGCTTTTAGCTAACCTAAAAAACCCTTTTAGGGATAGAAGATTTTCCATAATTAGGTCTTCCTTGACTGCCTATACTGGTTTAATTTCTCAAATAAAATTCATTTTTTAGGGCAGTTTACAGAAAATTATAAAGATGATACAGAGACTCCTCATTTACATCATACCCAGCTGTCCCAGATTTATAGCACATTTAGTACAATTACTGATATCGTCACGTTTACCAATATTGATACATTATTATTATGTAATGTGTATATTTTATTCAGATTTCCTCAGTTTCTATCTAATGTTCTTTATCTGTTTCAGGATCTTATCTAAGATGCCACATCACATTTAGCCGTCATATCTCCTTAAGGTCCTCTGAACTATGACCACTTCTCGGGTTTTCCTTGCTTTAGATAACCTTGGCAGTTTTAAGGAATACTGATGGCATTTTGTAGAATACTCTTCTACTGGACATGTCTGATGCTTTCCTCATGATTAAACTGGAGTTGAGAGTTTGGGGAAGGAAGAGTACAGAGGCAAAGTGCCATTCCCATTGAATCACGTCAAGAGCGGATACTGCCTGTGGGGCTTATCACTGCTGATGTGAGCTTGAGCCCCAGCTGATGGGTATTTTATAGGCTTCTCTGCTTCAAAGTTGCTCTTCATGTGCAGCACACACGTAGGGCAAGGACGGTGGGAGGTGGTTATGCTCCACTTCCTTGAGAGGGTAGTGTCTACATAAATTATTTGGAATTTTGCATGTAAAGTTTAGATTGATTGATTGATTTAGTCATATGTTTATACCCATGTGGCCTCATGGATATTTACTTTATTCTTTGGTTTATAATATGAAGCCACTTCATTTATTTTGCTCCCCTATTTCCAGATTTGACCATTGGAAGCTCTTTTTCAGTTCCCAATGGCCCCTTGACAAACGACCTTATTGAGGTTTTCTTTCTTTTTTTAAAATATTTTATTTATTTATTTGACAAAGAGAGAGAGAAAGAGAGCATGAGTAAGGGGAGCAGCAGAGGGAGAGGGAGAAGCAGGCTTCTTGCTGGGCAGGGAGCCCGATGAGGAGCTCGATCCCAGGACCCCGGGATCATGACCTGAGCCAAAGGCAGACGTTACTACTACTACTGAGCTACTCAGGCGACTTGTTGAGATTTTCTTTGAGTTTGTTTTTGTTTTGTGCATTTTGTTTTAGCATTTCTTACTCTCTGGTCCTAGGAGATGCTTCAGATTCATCTTGTGTGCTTATTGTCACAGTCCTAGAATTGGACATTTCTCTAAGGAACCCTTGTTCCTTTTCTGAGAGAATAGTTTTAGAAGCCAAGCTCTGGGAGCCTGATGTGCTTCCTAGTTCAATTTTATTTTGTTTTCATCTTTTTTTTTCTCTTTGTTTTTGTATCTTGCCCTTAATTTTAATTTTTAGAAATTAAATTAGTATTTTAAATTTAAATTACTTTGCTATTTTTCTCCTCTATACTCTTTCTCATTTACAGTTTGAGTTGTGAAGATTTAGCAAACAAAAACAGTCTGCCTAGCTAAATTTTAATCTCAACTAGGCAAATTTTAGAATAAGTATGTCCCTTTTAATTTTTGGATCATACTTATACTAAATTAATTGTTTATCTAAAATTCGAATTTGGATGTGTTTCTTATATTTTATTTGGCAACACTGCAGATTCTCCTATAAAAGGGGGAAAAAGTGGTAGGTTTTATTTAGTACTGTAACCAAAACAGTGAAGTTTACCAAGTCCCAAAGACTTAAGTTTTGAGTCAGAGGGAGAAGCCTGTGATGTGAATCCTTTTGCCAATAGGCAGTGCAGGTCAGTGGTTAGGGTTGCAAGCTCTGCATCTAGACCCCACATCATTTTAATTGGACTCTGATTTCACAAACTTAGGAGGCTCAACAGCAATAGTTAAAGTCTAAGAATGCCTTCTTTCCCTGCAAACATTCAGGGTAGTACCATGACACTCCCGATGGGAAGACCCTGCACCCCATTAAATCCAGAGACGTGGGTTGGGGGCCAATTAGGATCTAGAAAAAGCTGAATGCAAGGAAAGTTTCCCTTTTTACTTCTTCTCTTTATTGTATCATCCCTTGCTGAGATAACATTGCTGTCTTCCCTTTGGCCTTTGTCTGATAAGGGTAATTTTTTTCAGATCGTGTTTTTTTCTTTGAAAATGCTTTTGCCCCAGGTCACATTTGGTTGAAAACAATGAGTGATGGTGGTGGCATTGGTGGTTTGATGGATTTATGGATGTGCGCATGTGTCAGTGTTTATTTGAGGGTTCTGGGCCCAGCTGCGACAAGGGGAGTTCCCCCGTGGAGGCCGAGAAAATTAAGGCCATTCCACCTTAAGCTCAGCGTTAGCACAAGTACAGCCATCCCAGGCCCCTGTGAATAAGAGCTGAACTTTATTTGGGGACCCTACTCTTCCGCCATCATGCACTGCTGGGGATTTACCCCAAAGATACAGATGCAATGAAACGCCAGGACACCTGCACCCCAATGTTTCTAGCAGCGATGTCCACAATAGCCAAACTGTGGAAGGAGCCTCGGTGTCCATCGAAAGATGAATGGATAGAGAAGATGTGGTCTATGTATACAACGGAATATTCCTCAGCCATTAGAAACGACAAATACCCACCATTTGCTTCAATGTGGATGGAACTGGAGGGTATTATGCTGAGTGAAATGAGTCAATCGGAGAAGGACAAACATTCCCCTCATTCATTAGGGGAATATAAATAATAGTGAAAGGGAATAGAAGGGAAGGGAGAAGAAATGGGTAGGAAATATCAGAAAGGGAGACAGAACATGAAGACTCCTAACTCTGGGAAACGAACTAGGGGTGGTGGAAGGGGAGGAGGGCGGGGGTGAATGGGTGACGGGCACTGAGGGGGACACTTGATGGGATGAGCACTGGGTGTTATTCTGTATCTTGGCAAATTGAACACCAATAAAAAATAACTTTATTATTAAAAAAAAAAAAAGAACTGAACTTTATCTTGCTTCAGTTACAGGAAAAAACAGCTTACAGCTTAATGCCCTAGAAAGTCCCATATCAGAATGAGAACAGAGCTTAATGCCCTTGAAAGCCCCATATCAGAATGTATACAGAACTTGAGAAACTCCCCCCCCCTCCCTTCTGGAGGTCCCCTAGACCAGCCCATAAAACTAAGCTGGAACCCACTTCGGGGTCCAAGTCCCTGCTCCGCTGTGTCGGGTATACTTGGACCCAAGCTCGAGCTTGTAAATAAACCCTCGTGTTTGCATCCTTGGTTGTTTCTCGGATACGTAAACTTGGGCACAACACCCCCACCAACAAAGAATAACTCTCTGCTACATGAGCTGGGTGTCCTACAATTCAACTCCATTCCAACACTGTCTGCCTGGCCAGCATCAGACCCCACCAGTTAAGGGCTCTGTCCTACAAGACTTCACATGCCAGTTGCAAGTCCAGGTTGTCATCTATACTTCTGACTGGTTGGCTAGGTTCTCATGACCTCTAAAACCTCCACTCTCCCTGCCCCCATCCCACTTAGGTTCATTTAATTTGCTAGAGTGGTCAATGAATTCAAGAGAAATATTTTACTTACTAGATTATAAAAGGATAGTTATAACTTGTGAACAGCCAGAGAGAAGAGGTGCATAGGACCAGGCATGAGGCAAAAGCACAGACTCCAGGCACGCCAATCTCTCCACATCTCCATGGGTTCAGCAACCTGGAAGCTTTCCAGACTTTATCCTTTTGGGTTTCTATAGAGGCTTCATTACACAGGCATGATGGAAGCAATCATTGACCTTAGACACCTGGTTCAACCTCCAGCTCCTCTCTTGTTCCCAGAAGTCAGGGGGTGGGCCTGAAAGTTCCAACACTTTAACCACAAGATTGGTTGCCTTGACAACCAGCTCCCACTCAAGGGGGTGGTCCAAATATCACCTTATTAACATAATAAAAGACACCTTTTTGCCCTTATCATTTAAAAATTCCCAAGAATTTTAGGAGCTATGTGCCAGAAATGGGGCTAAAGAGCAAATATATATATTTCTATTATAAATCACAATATCACGGTGATGGATAAGGGAGGATGTGTGTCTGTGGGTAGGAGAATTTGTGGCATTTAAACGTGTGTGTGTCAATGGGGGCTGGTGTCTGTGTATGGGTGTGTGACTATATAATGCTGAGTGGTGACGTAAGGGTATGTTTGAAGGTGCAGATGGCTGTGTAGCAAGCAAGGTGGTAATATTATATATTTGATCTTTTGAAATTATTAAAAAGTTGGCTAATAAGTCACAAATGATTTTCTTTGGATTCTGACTAGCTAGAATTTTGTTGCAAAAATATTATGCATGTACCCTCTCTCCTGCCAGAGAGGGACTTCAGTCCCTTTCTTCTTTTGTCACCCTGTCCTATAAGCCAAACATTAAATGTATACAACCAAGCAAAACGAGGCACTATTGACAGATTGCATACTTGATCTGCGAGAAAAGAAGTGGTTCAACCAAAATCCTCATCTAGAAAATATTGTTCATTCTTTCTAAAGTTCTGTGACCGAAGCAAGAGGATCCAGAAAGAAAACTTGATATTAAGCTGTGGAACGATTCAGACAAGGCTCACAATGTGCTGAGAAGTTGCAAGCCACCCATAGCAGCCAGCTCCTCACACACCGGAACCGAGAGCTGATCCTCTTGTAAACACGCCCCTTTACCATGCTTTCTCTCCTGCTTTCCTCTCCATTGAAACCTTCCCAAATTCAAGGAGGAGAAAAGACATGGCTTGATCTGAAGATCAGCCATAAATTGAAGTTTTATATCACTTAGAGCGCATGAGACAACAACATCAATTATTTACAGTAGAAACTATAAAGCATTAATATTTTATTTCATGTCAAGAACCACATGCTATGTAAAAAGCAGGTGTCACAATGAGTTTCAGAGGAATTTAAAGACAATAAGTGAGATACTCAACATAAATATGCATTTCCTATTTCCCTTTAAGCATAAAATGTACATAACCCACAAAAGTTGGCATCAAATTTACAAGGTAAGTATAAAAGGCAATATAAAGCTTTCTTAATAGCTGCTTAATTCATGAGTCTTCTTAGCTCTGGATGGGACAGTGCAGTGTGCAAAGCAAAACCCTGGTGGGGTAGAGGTACCATGGGCAGGATATTGGTGAGGAGGAGAGATGGGCCCCTGTCTCTCCATTCCAGACAGAAATACCAAGTGAGAGGCAATTTGTCTGCACCCTGCCTAGTGGAGGCTAGAGAGAGCATAAGTGAAGAATTCAGCTGGATTAAAATATAAGTCACTGAAGGAGTCTGGGTGGCCCAGTTGGTTAAGTGTCTGCTTTTTGCTCAGGTCATTATCCCAGTGTCCTGGGATCCGGTCCCGGGGCAGGTTCCTTGCTCTGCCAAGAGTCTGCTTCTCCTTCTCCTTCTGCCCTTCCCCCCTGCCCCCACTCGTGCTCTCTTTTGCATGCTCTCTGTCTCAAATAAATAAATAAAATCTTAAATACATATATATTATATCATATATATATACATATGTATATCACTAAAGAAAGAAAAATATCAGACTTGGAAGTTAGAAAGTAAATTAAAAGGTATTTCACACAGTAATCACATAATTTAATCTGTATCATTTTAGAATTTTATGTATTTTAAATTGAGGTGGTTTTTTAGGAAATAATTTAGATATAATGACTGTTCCTCTGCTCTTGTATGTTTTCACCTACTAAAGGAAGGGTGGAGATTATATGTCTGTGTGTCTGTGTATGTGATATTGGATATCATACATATAAGAGTGTGTAAAATATATACATGTTTCATGAATTTATGTTTCATTTTAATTGTATAATATAATGTGACTTTCTGAATTTTGCTTTCAAGTACATTAAGATTTGAAATCCTTTGTGGTTAATGCACAGAATTATAATTCACTTTCTACAATTTTTTTGTGACATGGGTTGATAGTTAATTCGAACCTTCTACTTTTAATGGAAATATAAAATTAAACTTTATTAAATTACAATTTCAGTAGCATTTTATGAGAGTATACCAATTCCATCAATTTGCTTACTGATATGATTCAATATTTTAAAAACTGCCATTCCATTTTGGAAGAAAAGTACTGCAGAGTTTTAATTTTCTGTGTATGTAATTACGTTACCTTTTTAAATTTTATTTATGACTTATATTTACTCTTCTCTGGAAGAACGTTTAAGTTGTGGAATTTTTAAAAGTTATATGGCTTTCAAATTTATTTGGAGATGTCCTATACATATTCTGGACATCACAATATATCCCAACATATGTTTTTCCTCAGTATTTTGTCTTTTAATATGTGTTTACAAGGTCATTCATCTTATGAGTTAAGGTTGATTCAGTTGACTTTTTCGATCTTTTCCTGCATTGATTTTATTTTTTGTGTCTTTTTAAAGAGAGCTCCTTATAATCATGTTCTCATGTAATTTCTTACAATATTTTTTGAATTTCTTTTTAAAGATGGTATCCTTTCATCGTGTATTTATTAGTATAAATGTATGAAGTTTTGATCAACTTCATTTGTTCTCCAAGTCCATGACTAAGTGATCCCAAAGAACACATTAATTTACTCCTTTCTTAAGAATCTGAACCACAAAACGTGCTTGTATGACCTGCATGTAATGCACGGTCCACCTCGCTAGGGGGCACCATCCACAAGACATCAACAGAGACCCCCCCAACCCCCACCCCCACCCCCTGCCAGGATTGTAGAACAGTTGTTTCCCTCTTAAATGCCAGCTCTTAACTGAATTTCCAAATGCATAAGTATTTATTTATGGACTCCCTTTTCTGTTCTAATGTCCAGTCTGTATGCAGTTTGCATTAATAGCTTTTTCCTTTGGTTACTTAAACTTTAAAATATTTTGTTTTAAATTTCTGATCAAACTAATCTCATTTTTTAAATGAAATATTAGCCAACCTCTTGGATTCTTATACATTTTTCTCTTCCGTATCAATCTTAGAAACACTTTGTCAAAGTCCATGAAAAATCCTATTGGGATTTGATTAGGATTGCTTTAGATGTATAGATCAATTTGGGGAGGAAGATGGTCTTTACAATATTGATTCTTGTCATCCTTGGGCTAAGTAGATTTCTTCATTTACTCAGGTATTTATTTTTTAACTATCTATATAGGTAAACCTACTTTGTTTTTCTCCCATAATGTTTTAAGGAGATGAAACACATCCATGTATTTTTCTATTATTGGAGCTTCCTTGCATTTTTAGAATTAAAATCTTTAAGTTTGATCTTGTTTGATCTTCTTTTTTTTTGACATATTGCTGAATTGTATTATCAAAGCAAGGATGCTCATTATCTAAATATTCCTAAGGTGAGTCAGCATTTGAGACTGCCTCTAAAGAACCAAAAGGAAAATAAAATATTTTAGTGATCTGATGAATTATATTAATTCCCTCTCAAACATTTCTGTCTGCTTAGCATGGACTGTTAGTCATCGCCCATGTAGTTAACCTTGGTCTATCTGTAGCTGATTGTCAGAGGTTCTAGTCATATGATAAATACAATATAAACAGATTGCAAAATAAAATGACAGCTGTTGCATAAGATGTAGAAATTTAGGAGTAAATAAAGCATTAGCAAAAAACCTTCAAATCATTAATCCATTCAATAAATACTAATAAATCAACTAGTAAATCAACTATTACATGTCAGAAATTATTTTGTCTGTTGGGATATAATAATGAAGCCATATGAGAAAATCCTGGCACCACATACAGATTATATTGTATTGAGAGACAAAATAATGACCAAATAATAGAATTAAAATAGAAAAAAGTGCCAGTTAGTGATGAATGTTATAAAGATCTGAAAGAGCAAATAAGAAGCAGAGAGAAGGCGCCGAGTTTGAAAGTGGAAGAGTGATTATTTTAGGAACACTAGTCAGGGGTATCACACAAAAACAGCCAAAAGAAATGTCATCATTTTATTAAGATAAAAAAAAAAAAAATTAGGGACTCCCGGTGCCTCAGTGGTTGAGTGTCTGCCTTTGGGTCAGGGCATGATCCTGGGGTCCTGGAATCAAATCCTGCATCAGGCTCCCTGCTCAGAGGGGAGTCTATTTCTCCCTCTCCCTGTCCTACTCCTGCTGCTTGTGCTCGCTCTCAAATAAATAAATAAATAAATAAATAAATTTTTAAAAAGATGTGGTTGGAGAAAATGTTGAAGCTTTCAAAAGTATTTTTGCAAAAATATCCTTCCTTCAGTGATAATATGCAGTAAGCAAATACAGAGTGAATGGAAAACAGGGATTTCAGGCATGTCATGACTTTAGGAAAATGACAATAAAAGAGCAATAACTAATACATTTGACTTCTAATATTTAATATTTCTAACAAGTGCATCACAACAGTAACACAAATTTTATTAAATGTGATAACTTTATACCGCACTGTATCTTTAAATTTAATTGCACTTTGTCAAAGTATAACTTCAGTAATCTAAACCTTTCTTTATGCTTTTCTTTGAAATGCTGATCCTTGTTTTAAGTTTTTGCAGCTTAGTAGCATTTCTGAGTTCCCATAGACTCAGATCATAAAGGAGTCTTTTTTTTTTTTTTTTGGCACAAACAAGCTGTTGGGAGGGGCAGAGGGAGATGGAGAGAGAGAAGCTTAAGCAGGCTGCATCCCCAGTTTGGAGCCCATTGCAGGGCTCAATCCCACAACCCCAAGATCATGACCTGTGCTGAAGGCAGATGTTTAACCAACTGAGCCACCCAGGCACCCCAAGGCCTCTGATTTTTAATTGGAATTTATGAGTTTGAATTTGTAAATTACTTTGGCTTATATTTCTCTCTCCTTCTTTCATTTTGTTCCAGTGTGGGCACTGAAATTTTCCTGGCCTTGAAAAACATGTACTAGAACTTTTCATCTATTTCTCTGTGCTGGAAAAATTCATGTAACAAATTTACATGAGAAACAAGTGTTTTTGACACTTGATCCTGTAAACCTTCTTGGCCTGTGCACTTTTAGGGATTAAGAATTAACTCACATTTTCAAAGTCTTCTTTTTTTCTCTTATATTCAAGTGTTCTAATTCAAACTGGGTAATTTTGATAATATTTTCTTAGCATGGTATTGAAATATAGTTACTATATTACCGGGCATGTTATTATCCTATGCAATTTTTGAAGTAAACTTTTGTACAATGAAAAGCACAGATTTGGGACGCCTGGGTAGGTCAGTGGTTGAGGCTCTGCCTTCAGCTCAGGGCGTGATCCTGGGATCCGGGACCGAGTCCCGAATCCCGCGTCAGGCTCCCTGCATGGAGCCTGCTTCTCCCTCTGCCTATGTCTCTGCCTCTCTCTGTGTCTCTCATGAGTAAATAAATAAAATCTTTAAAAAAGCACAGATTTTAGGCATATAATCTTAACAAGTGCATACAGTTATATAACCTATCTCTGTCTCAAGATATAAACCATTTCCATGATGTGTCTTCCCAGACAATTTCTACTCCTGCAGACAGCCAACCATCTTTCCCATGTTTGTTCACCATAAATTAGTTTTGCCTGTTCTGGAATGTCCTGTTAATGGAACCATGAAGAATGTGCTCATTTGTGCATTTTGTTTTAGGCTTCTTTCTGTGAAATTCCTGTAAATTTCATCTGCTCTGTTGTCAGCTCACTACTGTTTGTCTCTGAACTGAAAGCTTTTCCGAGTTCTTACAGATTCCAGCTTTTGCTTCTTCACTCAGTCTCTTGATGTCTCTCCAAGTCTCTGATGCATAGTTTGAAGCCAGAGTTTTTGTTAGGGTTTCTCATGTTCATTCCCTTCCTATAGCTCTTTTCCCTTACCTCCTCTCATCTATCCTTCCTGCTTCTAACTCTTTATTTTGAGATGGCAAAGATTGTGACTTTCTACCACTCAAACAGTCTGGGGAGATTGAAGAATAACCTCAAAAAGAAAGAAAAGAAAAAAGAAAGAAAGAAAAGAAGAAAAGAAAAGAAAAGAAAAGAAAGAAAAGAAAAAGAAAAGAAAAGAAAAGAAAAGAAAGAAAAGAAAAGAAAAGAAAAGAAAAGAAAAGAAAAGAAAGAACCCACACTAATTTCAAATCTCTCTCAAAAAAAAATTCAAATCTCTCAAGGGACAGTTGATATTAACATTTCATTTCCCCCCTTGGGAGACTTTCAAAAAAAAGTTTGCTATTAGGGCACCTGGGTGGCTCAGTCGGTTAAGTAGCTGCAGAAGGCTCAGGTCATGATCCCAGGTCCTGGGATGGAGCCCCACATCTGGCTCCCTGCTCAGTGGGGAGCCTGCTTCTCCCTCTCCCTTTGCCCCTCCCCCCCCAACTTGTGCGCTATCTCTCTCTCTCTCTCAAATAAACAAGTGATTAATCTTATTTGTTTTGATTTTTAATTTATCTATTCATGAGAGACACACAGAGAGAGAGAAAGACAGAGGGAGAAGCAGGCTCCCTGCAGGGATCCCGATGTGGAACTTGATACCAGGACCCTGGGATCATGACCTGAGCCAAAGGCAGACACTTAACCAATTGAGCCACCCAGGTGCCCCAGTTTTAATCTTTTGTGCAGCTTTTATAAATATTTGTGAACAAGGTAGTTCTATCAAACCACTTCCTCATTAATAGAACTGTACATATATTACATGATTTTAAAAAATCCTTCCAGATAATCTGTAAATGTTTCCTCTCCAAATATCCATCTCTTTTGACTGTTTTATTTCCTGGGGGCTTTCTTTGAATTTGTCTCTAAACTGATGAATCAAGTTGATATTTATTTTTATTTCAATGCTATTGTTCTCATTTTATAGAGGCATTGTGTGCTCAAATCTTTCTGAGGACATCAATTATTTTTTAGTAGTTTTATTCCACATTATACATAAATATTTCACATGAGAGGTAACATAGAATGCGAGGCTTGGGAATTCAATCTGGGCCTATATTTTATCTTTATCTCTAAAAATCTATGGAAATTTGAGAAAGCTGCTGTATGAATCAGAGTCCAACCAAAGAAAATAAAATATTAGCCATAAATAATGTAGATGGGTTTCGTACGGGGAATTGGACTCACAGGTGATGAAAGAGTCAGAGAGGCCATGCAGTAGAGAGGAAGGCAACTGAGATATTAACAGGGAGGGGGCTTCTATTATCTCTTGGTGGCACAGAGGAAGGAGGTATTGTTAGCAGATTCTCCACAATAAAAAAGCAAGGTGGACCAGTCTGCTGAGAGATGATGCTTCACATCAGACACAGAGGCTGTGAGACACACAGCCTGAAGCAGAAAGAGAAAGAGAGAAATGACCTTGCTTTTCTTTTCTCTTGCCTTTTGTTATATTTCTAGTGCTTTTGCTCGCCAAACCTGGAAGATGGCTGGCACAGATGCTCAGGACATGTAACCTAAACCGGGGGATCAGAACCAGGAAATTCCAGGAGCAAGCAATGCTAGCAACAGCACATCCATTGAAACCTTGACTTATTTGGCTTTGAAGCAACAATCGTAATGCCCAACACTAGGTGTTTGAGGGAAGATTATGTAAAATAATATGTGCCACTTCCCAGCTCATACCTAAGAAATAATAAATGTCGGGTAAATTTTCTGTATATAAACTGCATATAGATGTTTTACTATAAGAAGAGATACACAACTGTTGAAAACATGTATCCTACATGAGGCTACAGATCCCTCCCATTTCTTTATGTTAAGATGCAGTTTCTATCCAGCTTGATCTATACACTGATACTGGTCTAATAGACATATGAAAAGATGCTGATCATCCTATGCTATTAGGGAATTACAAGTTAAAATAACAGTGAAATACCACTACACACTCAGAAAAGTGGCTGAAATCTAAAATGCAGACAACACCAAAGGCTGATGAAAATTTGGAGCAACAGGAACTCCCACTGGTTAGTTAGCTGGAGGGCAAATGACACTCTGGAAGACAGTTTGCAATTTCTAACAAAGGAAACATATTGTTACTATACAATCCAGCAGTCATGCTCCCAGGTATTTACCCAAATGAGCTGGAAAGATATGTCCACATAAAAATCTGTACATGAATGTTTTCAGCAGCATTATTCATAATTGTCATAAGCTGGATACAATCAAGATGTACTTCAGTCAGTGAATGGGTAAATAAGTGGCACTAAAATGGACTATTATTCAGCAATAAAAAGAAATGAACTATTCACTCATGGAAAGTCAAGAAGGAACCTTAAAACCTTTTTGTTAAATGAAGGAAGCTAGTCCGAAAATATTATACATGGTGAAACTCTCCAACTATGGGACTCGTGGGAAAAGGCAAATTAATCAGAAGGTCCGTGGTTGCTGGGGCTGGGAGGGAGGGTCTGAGGAGGGAGTAACAGGTGCACACGGGATTTGGAGGGCAGTGACACTATTAGGTATGATAGTTCAGTGGTAGGTACATAACATCCCACAGTTAGCAGAACCTAAAACTGCAACACAAAGAGTGAGCCCTGATGGAAACTATGGACTTTATTCATAACAATGTATCAATATTGGTACATTAATTTTTTTTAAATATACTATTTATTTATTCATGAGAGAAACAGAGAGAGAGGCAGAGATACAGGCAGAGGAAGAAATAGGCTCCATGCAGGGAGCCTGTTGTGGGACTCGATCCCAGGACTCCAGGATCACGCCCTGGGCCGAAGGCAAGCGCTAAACCACTGAGTCACCCAGATGTCCCCAATTTTGGTACATTAACTATAATGAATCCACCACACATAAACACAATAATAGGAGAAACTGTGGGCAGAGGGTGAGGACAGTGAGTCTGTGAGAAATTTCTATACTTTCTGTTTAATTTTTCTATAAACCTAAAATTGCTTTCAATAATAAGATCAATTAATTAAAACAATAAAGATGCATTGTGAAAAAAAAAACAATTGGCATTTTACTGTTTCTCTCATCACCAAAGTCCATCCCTCCATTCATTAAATCTGTCCTTGACCATGTGATGTGATTTGGCCAATAGTACACCTAACAAATGTGAAGCAGCAGAGATTTGAAGCGTGCTTGCAGACCAGAGATTATCTTCTCTACCGCCAGAATCTCTTTTGCCACCAAGAGAAGCCCAGACGAGGCTAACAAAGGACCAGACCACAAAGAACAGAGGGCAGCCATCCAGCTTACTACCACTGGACCAACCCACTGAGATCACAAAAGTACTTCAAGTGAGTCCCATCCAAGGTGAGAAACCCCATGCTGAGCCTAGCCTACACTGAAAATTTATAGAATTACGAGTAAATAAGATCAGTGTTTAAACGATGAGTAAATAAATAAGGTTCAAAGTCACTGGAGTTTGGAGTGGATTGTCACAGAGCATTCGATAACTGAACTCTACCCATCCTGAGTTCTGGTCGCCGCTCTTCCATCAGGATATTGGAACCTTGAGGAAGTCACTTTGCAATACAATTCCCACCTTTCTTGACAATAAGGTAAAGTAGCAGAGCAGAGATTTGGAAGAGCCTACACACATTTCCAGTTTTCTTCCAACTCTGAAATTATATGATTATGCAAAATAAAGTTGGACTTTCTTCTCATTTTTTCCCCTGTAAAGTTATTCAAAGATCTTTTTTTTTCTCCTTATCCAAAGAATCTAGCTTGGAGGACTGTTTATAAATATCTCATTATGAGAGCACAGACCTGCTGTCCGTGAAATGAGCAAGAAGTTCAAAGAACTCTCAGAGCTGATGGCCACATCAATACTACAGGGCTCTGCTTCGGTGCTGCCATGATTGCGGCACGCTGCAAGGAAGGGCTAGGTTTTAAAACCTGGAGGATTGTGCCCTGAGTACTAGCCCTGTGGCTCTGTGATTCTGAGAAACTTACTCAATGTATGGTTATTGGCCAGAAGATACACATAAACCTAAGAGGATATCTTCCTCTGAACTGACATTCAGGGGAAGAAGAACAAAGCCCACAAGACATCATTCCTTGGTCATTCAAATAGTAAAAGTTGAGAAGTTAAAAATCCACTGGTTAGGAGGTTGTGTGTCCATAGAATGTCTAAAAAATATAAAAAGCCTAGAAATACCTCAAATTTTCATTGATGCCAGAATAGATATATGATTTGATGCATATTCAATATTGTGTTAAAACTTGAAACAGATTGCAGCTCCATCAATAATGTGAACAAAACCTAGATGCATAGTTTTCAATAAAAAGGTAGGTCCCAAATGTACTGCTTAAGATCTTTTCAAAATAATGTCAGAAAAACAACCAAATACCAAAATGTACTTTTTTTGGAATACACATGGATGGGGAAAAAAAGAAATTTAAAATGGGAATACATACAGATGCAAAAAAATATATATTTAAAATGCAAAGCAAGGGTATGAACAAGTAATTTAGAATAGTGGTTACACTGGATGGGGGGCAGGGGGTATAGAGGACAGAGGAAGGATCACAGAGGGATCAACATTTTTATGTTGGTATTAATTTGGGTATAAAACTTTTAATAGCGTTTATCATTCACAGAGAATGAAGAAAAGAAGTCTTGAACAGACCAATAAGGAGACTCTCATGTATCAAGGATTATAACTAATTCATTTGTGTGCAGTTGACCTTGAGCCCACGAGGAAAAAAAGAAGTGAATGACATGATATATGTAGTCTCCTAATGTCAAGTGGAAAAAAATGCATCAAACTGTATATTTAGCAGGACTCCAAAGCCCTATAATGGTAAACAATGGTGGGACACGGGGAGGAAATGTGAGGCTCTGGATCATTTCTCCATTTGCCTCCAGACACTATCTGCAATCTTGTGATATATGGAATGGCTTTTGGATGAATGAGGACGTTGCCTTCTGCTGTCTTGCATTTTACCTCTAATCTTTATATACCTAATTCTTTTTTTTTTCCCTCCACCCCTCAGTGACTGGCTCCATGGTTAGTAAATGGTAACAGCTAACCTTTATGGAAGTCTTATAAGCGCTTACTATACATTAATGCATTGCATTACAATATTCTCACACATACTCTTTTTTAAAAAAAATCTTTACAGAGGAAGAAAATAAGGCTCAGTGAGGCTAAGGAAATTGCCCAAGTATTTATTGCTAAGCAGTGACAGAGAAGGGATGTTAGTCCAGGCAGCATGCTCCAGAGACTACATTTTTCTACTGGGACCATAGGTGCTTAATCAATATTGAAAGGATGGATAAAGGGATTCGGAGTTCATCATGCTCTGATAAACGTGGAGGATTGCACCTGCAGAAAAGTTGTATTAGCAGTCCTCTAAATTCTCCAAATAAAATCCATCTCCTCTCCTTGGTCTTCATTACTGAGGTCCCAACATGCTTTCTGCCCGTGGTTACGTGCCGTATTATTCTTGACACACACAAAATGTAATAATGCCTCTGGACACTTTTCGAGTGAGTGAATAGCTCTATGAATATCTGTTCCCTGGGGCCAGTATCTGGGGTTGCTGTGGTCTTAGCAAGAAGGAGACATTCACCAGATGTGTTGTGTAAATGAGCTATTCCCTCAAGGGTGTCAATAGACACTGCCCTTGGGGCTCAGATGACCTGAAGCCATTAGCACTCAATATTTATGCCAGAATCTTTCCATCAATAGAAACATCTCCAACAATCCATGTTCTCACCTGAAAGAAATACATCCAAGAGGAAATGACCCATAGTATCTAGCAGTAGATAGAATTTAAGCACATATGGTACCATTACAGACCCCAGGAAAGGCACTTCTCTCTCCTCAACTTCACCTGCTCAAGTAGTGGGTATTAGGGTGCTGGTGCTCTTCTTAGGGGCAGCAACAAGAAGGTGTAGTGGTTGAGCTCTGAGTGGCAAAAAGCCAGGGCCCATTAGGGGAGGCAGAAGGGCTGAAAGCAGCACCTCTACGCACAGACAGCGTAGACTCAGACAAGTTACTGAGCCTCTTGCAGCCTCCACTGCCTTATTTTTAAAATGAGAATCTACCAAATCCAAGGTTTTGTGAAAAACACATAAGTAAAATAGATGGTTAATTCCTACCCTTTTCCAAGTAGTTCCGATGCAGTGATCAGTTTATTTATTCCTATGCCTAGCAAATGTGTGCGGCGGTGATGGGGCGGGGGGGACCCGCTTCCCGATGCCAGGGATGCAGCAGAGAGGAAAAGGACATCTCTGTGGAACTCACATCCTATATGGGAGACTGGGAACCAGAGAACTGGGTGCTTAAAAGAACAGAAAATGTAAAGGCCAGCATGATGTACGTAGTACTTTCTAGAGTATAGTACCTATATTTCTATACCTATATATCTATATTTTTGCTAGATGCACAAAGATGACTGGATCTTTAAATATTATCTGAATTTACTGCTTCTGATGCTTGATTCTGCTCAAAGCACCTCAGACAAGAAGACATTCTCTGTCTGCTCAAAATCTCCCGTAATGTGGTCATTTCCTTAGATGACGTTTAACGTTTTTTTTGAAATGTGTTCTACAAGAAAGTTCTTCCTATGTCAGCATGGATTTAGGTCGCCCAGAACCTCTTGCCTTGACCCCACCTCTACTTCTATGTAGGAGATCTAACTAATCTGGCACATGACTGCCCTCAGGCCTTTGGAGGGAGTCTTCACAATTAAATTGAGGCAAATCACCAACCACTCTGGATTAGGAATGTTCTTTTTCCACGTGTTTTTTTTTTTTTTAAGATTTTATTTATTTATTCATGAAAGACACAGAGGCAGAAACACAGGCAAAGGGAGAAGCGGGCTCTCCACGGGGACCCCGATACAAGACTCGATCCCAGAACCCCAGGATCATGACCTGAGGACCTGAGCCAACGGCAGATGCTCAACCACTGAAGCCACCCAGATGCCCTATTTTTCCACAGGTTTTAAGTGTGACTGAAGTGCCAGACACTATAATGTGGAATAGGAACATGGGTGACAATTGAAAAATATCACACTTGGGAGAGGTTCACACTGGATGAGAAGCGAGACACAAACAGGTGAATTATATAATACTACAGTTTGTGCTACTGAAGAGGTAAATGTGATGTCCCATCAGTAAGAATAGAAGTGAATATCTCATTCCCAGGCTTAGGATTCTTTTTTTTTTTTTTAAGATTTTATTTATTTATTCATGAGAGACACAGAGAGAGGCAGAGACACAGGCAGAGGGAGAAACAGGCTCCATGCAGGAAGCCTGATGTGGGACTCGATCCCTGAATTTGGATCATACCCTGAGCCGAAGGCAGACGCTCAACTGCTGAGCCACCCAGGGGTCCTGGCATTTGAATCTTTATGAAAAGTCCACATGGAAATGCACCAGAGGGAGGCCTACCTTGAAGACTGAACCTTTAGATTCAGGTTCAGTGGAAAAGAATAGAAACAAGAACCAAGTGAGAGTCACATTAGCTGCAGAAAGTGCACTTGTGCCTGAACTATAGAAATGCTGCCCTATGTATCCTTCTTTTGTGGACAAACCAACTTACCCATGGGGTGTGTATGTGTGTGTGTGTGTGTGTGTGTGTGTATGACATAGATTAAGAGGAAGGGACAGAGTGTGTTTTAGGGCACAGAGGTTGTAAAAGGGAAAATGGGAAAGATATATAAGCTGTACTTTTCAACACTTGAGTTTTCTCCACAATTGGTCAAAGAGCTATATTTGTGAGTGACAAAGGTGCCCACTCCCATCTGTTAGCTCAAATATGTATTCACCAATACACATTCTTGTGGCTGGTTTAAAATAAGCTCAGGCTGCAAAGACATATTGTGCATAAGAAATATGTTAGTTGCTTATATAACATCTCTTTCCAAAAGTGCCCCCATGCATTGCCAGTTCAGAGGCAAGCACACAGGAAGCAGGTCCCGCCCCTCACAGTGCAGTAGAAAGGGGCAGCAGTGTGGGTCAGCCCTCTACATTCAGGCAGATCTGGGTTCAAACACTCTCTCTGCCATTTATTAGCCCTCTGACCTCGGTCAAATCACTTTGCTTCTCTGAGCTCTACACTTACAAAAAGCCTTGGATGTGCCGTGAAACTCTCTGGGAGTTGTTTTCACAAACAATATTGAGATGATACGTATGGAAATGCAGTACGATGGAGGATGTGTTTTAGAAAGGTCATTCTGGCAGTAGTCTGTCTTGGGGCTGGGGCAGACGCTGGTGATTGAGAGAGATTACAGGCAAGTTTAAAAGTCTGTTCTAGTTTCCTAGCTGAGAACCTGAACAGAAAGTTTGGGTTTTCGGAAACTACTATGCCAGGCTACATGGCTTGTAGCAGGAACACAGAAACAACTGGAACCAGCTTTGCCTGGAAAAGGCATGGATGGCTTCACAGTAGCGGTTGCATTTAGACAACACTTAGATCATAAATAGGAGTTTTACAAGCAATAAAGAGAAGATGAAGTATCTCGTGAAGAAGGGAGAGAGACTACAAAGGAGCAAAGGCCCAGGAGCGCATATGCCTTACAAGGTGCAATGATCTGTGAGGTGGGGTTGCAGTGCGTGGGGGTTGAGCAGGATGATGCACACAGTGATAAGAGCTAGAGATGAGTAAGATTAGGGACAGATGATAAAGGTTCTGGCTTGGCTTCCATATTTATCTATCTTTTTTTTTTTTAAAGTAGGCCGATTCACTCGTGGATACCTATGCTGCTGACTTATAAAAACAATTCCAACTTGCATACTCAACACTTGGTCACCACACCACCCTCACCACCCACCACCAGGATTACATTGTGCTTCTCTTTTTATATCTTTCTCAGCTTGCAAACACTGTGCCTCTTGCCTGTCAGAACCTCTTCTCTCCATGTCTCCTACATTTTGATTTCTGACCTCTAAGGCTGCCTTCCTGGCCTCTTTCTGCTCAGGATGTTTCAATGCTGTAAGATTCTGCAATTCTACGTGTCTCAGATAAGTGTGCACCACGACAGGCACCAGGGCTATGGAATCCAACCTCTTAGTTCCACCAAAGAAGAGTCCTATCCTACCTCAGGCACCCCACTGGGTAAGGAGCTGCAGTATCGAACCTTCCCTGTCCTTCTGCTCTGACCATCAGTCGAGAGGGGAGGTGGCATGCTAGTAGAGCTCAGGAGGAGGGGTGAATGAGGAGGAATGACACTGGCCCCATCCTACCCACAATCATCACTCTTGAGTTTCAGTTTCAAAAATTCTATTCATTTTTTATTTTTTATTTTTATTTATTTATTTTAAATATTTTATTTATTCATTCATGAGAGACAGAGAGACAGAGAGAGAGAGGCAGAGACGCAGGCAGAGGGAGAAGCAGGCTTCATGCAGGGAGCCTGACGTGGGACTCGATCCCGGGTCTCCAGGATCATGCCCTGGGCCTAAGGCTGCGCTAAACCACTGAGCTACCAGGGCTGCCCTCTATTCATTTTTTAGATGGAGCTAGAGAGTATTTTTTAAAGTTTTTATTTAAATTAAAGTTAGTTAACATACGGTGCAATATTAGTGTCAGGTACACAATCCAGTGATTCAACACCTCCATACAACACCCGGTGCTCATCAGATCTGTTCATTTTTAATGTTGAGCACTGTTCTCAACACCTCAGATGGCATATGCATGACTGACTAGAAGAGTCTCATTAGGTGATCAGTTGACTCACATTTCTTTCACACTGCTAGATGATGAGAAGACAAATGTGATCTGATTCCTCATTCCCTTCAGGTGTCTTAAGCTTTTCTTGGATCAAGTCGGCCTTTATCTATAATTGTCTGAGTGAGGCCAATATTAGTAAAAATGATGGTTCATAGTATTAAATCCAGCACCAACTCACTTCTTTTGGAGATGACTAAGGACCAATTTATCCTGCTTTGGTGAAAATAATTAACCTTGATGGTTTTCATGCTGTGTGTGTATGTGAAGGGATGTACCTTTCAGAAACATTCTCTGCACATGCACTTACTTAGATGCTCACAACCTGTTCAGAGCAGTTTTCATTCTTCCAGTAAAGAAATAAGGTTAGGAAGTTTATGTTTTCTCAATGCTACTGCATTAATTAGTGCACAGAGTATATCTGGGGTGAAGGGAGTGTGGGTTCAATTTTTCCCAGAAGTTACTCAAGTGCTCGCTCCATCAGACCATACTCTTCCATCGTGTTTATGTCTCTTACACTCAACATAATTCATCATAGATCCCGGAACCCAGGATGTCATTAATTTCTGTACCCCTTATGTTAAAGATAAGGAATCAGCTCACTTTCTTAGAGCCTGGTGTTTTGCATTTCCCATGTGAGAGAGATGAATGAGATTATCATGCTCTAGACTTTCAGAATTAGGGGTGATGAGGTTTTTGTATTGAGTGAGGAGGTACTCATTTGAGACAGTAATTATTGGAGAAACATAACAATTGTACCAACCATTCTGGTTATGAAAGAAATAGGGGTTGAAGTCAGGGCATTGATCCAGGGAGATAATATCAAAAAAGGTGTTTTGACACAAGGCAAGACTATTTATAGTACACCCTGGGAGCGCAGCAGAAGAACAGTAGGAATAGTGGGGCCAAGGGTGCAAGGGATTCTCGGAAGCACTAAATGTATATCATGGCACCATGTTAATTTGGTTTGTGGAGAACGAAGGTCCAATGTTTAAGGAAAATTAATTTCACATCGTTGACTGAGAAACTCAAGTTTTTCATTCATTTGGGAGAAAGAAAATATGAACTGTTTGGTAAGGGCCAATGAGGGTAGGTATGCGTTCACTGCTGGAGGAAATGTCGATTTATAGGCCACATTGGAAGTAATTTTGAAAATTATATTTACAATATGAAGTTCACAGTCTACATGACCTAAAATATTAATTTCTGCTGGCTACCCTAGGGAAAAACAAGGAGGCATGCACAACGGTGCCCATTAAAGCATGTTTACAGGTGCCTGGTTGGCTCAGTTGGTGAAGCATCTGCCTGCAGCTCGGATCATGATCTCAGGGGTCCTGGGATCGAGCCCCGTGTCTGGCTCCCTGCTCAGTAGGGGAATCGGCTTCTCCTTCTCCCTCTGCCTCTCTTCCCCACCCCTGGTAGTGTTCTCTTTCTCTATCTCTTTCTCATATAAATAAATAAAATATTTTTTAAAAATAAAGCATGTTTATAATACTGAGCATTACAAATTCATCTTAACGTCTAACAATAGGGGAATAGCTAAGTAAATAAGTGTATTCATTTCTTATAATACCATGAAACAGTTAGAAGTAATGATTTATGAGTTTATGTGCTGATTGATATAGGAAGTCATCCAAGATACACTGTTGAGTGATGACTATAAGGCAAGTAATATATACAATGTGAAATACATACATACATACATATGTATACCTATACAATAAATACTGCATTTTTAAAAATAAAACATATATAATTACAGGTCTGTAAGGTTATGCACCAAATCCAGAATGCAAGGGAGTCTTCACAGGGGATTATTACCTGTGATAGATTGCACCATCAGCCCTAGTTCTTTTCTCTTCCCTGTACCCGTGCCCTGAGCATGAGATGTTTAAGTTGCTCTCATTAATGGACATAATAACTGTATCGGTGATTTCACTGTGGTTTTAGCTATGCTTGCTTTGCCTTATATGATAAAGTAGAGATAACAGCACTTGGTCTATTAAGAAATCTGACATATCTCTGCTTCTCTCTCTTTCCCTAAGAAGAGCATTCCTAGGATAGCCCACTATTCAGAGAAGAAGGATGAGAGTTATGTGGATCAGAGCTGCCCCAGGCAACCTCCAGACCTGCAGTGAGAAGCAGAGCTGCGTAGCTCGGAACAGGCCAGCTCTACCCACCAGTACACACATGCAGGTGAAAATAGAACAGGTGATTTAAGCCACCGAGCTTTGGGCTGGGTTTGTTATGCAGCATTATTGTGGTCATAGTTGACTAGTGCATTATCTTATTTCCATTATGTAATTTTTCTACATAAACAAGGAGAATGAAAAAATAAATAAAAAAAAAAACAAGGAGAATGAAATAAGGGACACAAATGCATTATTACAAAAATATCTAAAAGGAAGTTCAGCTAATGTTTGTCTATGTACTTTTTAGGAGATTTTTGTTTTATTGAGAATGGGATTGGAAGGTTGCGTTTTAAAAGCTGAGAGTGGAGAGGATACATTGTAGAATAAAATGTGTATGTACTGCCATTTGTATGTGTAGGTGTGCATGTCTGTATCTTTACCTATGACTAGAAGTGAACTGTTTGACCATGGACAAATCATTTTCCACTTCTGGAGTCTTTGTTTTAAAACATTTTTTGCAGGCAAAATGGAGGCCATGGATTAAGCCTACTGATCTAAAGTCTCTTAGATGGTGTACATTCTAAGATACTGCATCCTGCTCCCATGCTTCACTGTACCACATACAATTGCTTCAATATCTGATGCTTGGCTGTTTGGCCTCTGTATTCTGCACTCAGGGAGAGTGATGGAGACAATTCATTCTGACATATTTTTCTCAGAATCTCATGATTTCCTACTTTTCACCCCTCAGAATGTCAATCTGTTATTAAATCAAAAAAACCTTGCAATATAATTTCCTTGTTGTTTTACCTTCCCGCAGAGACATTGTCATATCATTTTTTTTTCATGGGAAAGAATGAAAAACACACATTGGGTCTTCTTGACAGTATTAGAAAGAGATACTGAGACATTTATGTTTATTGAATTCAAGGTATTTACCAGAGTATGTACAGGAACATGTTCTTATTCTCTATACAAGAATATTGTACAGAGATTAGAAGCAGTGTGACATAGTTATAAAAAAAAACAACTTTGGGGGTCTAAAGGATCTCAGTTTGAAACTAAATGGTGCCTCTAACCAATTATGAAGCTTTGAAAAGGGATTCAACTTCTCTGAGGCCATGTGGCTAACTGGTAAAAAGAATCTAGTAGTAACATACACTTCCATGAATATGTAAGAGCATTAAAGGAAATAAATGCAAGTGAGGAATTTAGAAGAAGCCTAGAGTGTAATAGAGAATCAGTAGCTCTACTGTCCACACTCCTTATGACATGCCCAGGAGGTGAATGGTTTCAAAAACATTGTGTGGATAAAAATTCTAAAACTTAAAAAAATGCCAAATAAAGAACATGAAAATAAATGCAAATATGAAGATTAATGAATAGACAATAAAAAAAAAACAAACACCAATAAAAAATAAATCTATAAGAAAAAAAGAAAGAAAGAAAACCAAAATATGGCTCTTCCAAAAGATCAATCAATGGATCAAGAATCTGGTTAGACTTATAAAACAAAAATAGCGGTCAAACATTACCAACGTCAGGAATTAAAGAGCATTTATATCTATAGCAGCATCTACAGAAAGAAAACAAGAAGGAAATTAATGAAATAGTACAACTTGTAATGAGAAAGATAGGAAGTCAAATTTTTTTCAAGAATATAGATATAGTAATGATGCCCCTTGTCATCAAAAAGAGTTGGTTTAGAGGAGGCAAAATGTTAGAACATATATGGAGATAACAAAAATCTATCCATCTTTACATTCAACTATCCACCCATCCAACCATCCAACCATCCATCCATCCATCCATCCATCCATCCATCCATCCACCCATCCAACCATTCATTCATTTTATTCAACTCTTAACATGTGAGACATTTGCTAGAAAGAGGGTAGAGACTTAATGACAAGAAAGGCTTCCTACCTTCTTCTTGAAGCTCCCATTATAGAAAGGAAGGTCAGGGTGTGAGCATATCACAGTGAAGTCACAATAAAGTAGTAACTGCAGTAAGGTCAGTGATAAAAATAGGTATCACGTGCCTACATAAAAACATGGACTACAAGAGCTCTACCCATGCTAGGAGAGGAGAGGGGGAGCTGAGGCAGGGACATTTTTCCACGAGTTTTGAATTCTTTACTTGGCTTATATGCAAAGATAGAGAAACCAAAATAATAATAATGCTGATAAAGAAAATGAAACTAAGTATTTGTGTCAGATTCCAGGTTGCTGTGCAATGTCTTCCCAGTCACCTCATTCTTTCATTGGTGTTATTTGCTGGGATGAGATTGGATATCTTCCAGCAGCAGTGAAATGGAACAGCATGAGATTCATATTTTGGAAGGAAAAGCTACTGCAGAGCCTACAGAGACAGGGGCCTTTCCACCTGAGCCATCTGGATGATAAAATTCCAGATAATGTGCTGTTACTTCATTTGAAGTTTCTTGTTATACATATACACACATATTTTGCTCAGGAGAATCTCATTAAAAGTGAACAAGTTCCAACAAGTCCTCAGTCTAATGGTTTGTAGTAACCCTAATCATCGCAGAGCACCATCACAAACATGCAAAAGGCACTGGAACAATCATGCTCATTTGAGCTGTGCTACGTAGTTCCTTTAAAATTGGTTGGTAAGAATGGTGAGAAAGAAGGTGGAGGGGGAAAGTGACAGTCATGTGTCAGAACACAGAGATATCAGTCAAGGGTCTCATAATACTCTCACGTCTGAGTCACAGAAATGCAGAATATTTAACTCTTGGCTAATTTAACCAAAGTGTTCAAATAAATCTAGTGCCATTTCATTTTTTCATTTTAAGATAAATATTGAAAACATGATTCATTAATCTGTCATTTCACTATTGCCACCTTTAATCATGGCACGGTAGATAGTTTCATTTCCTTTAGTCACAGAAATAAGAGAGAGAAAACCCATTTGTTACAATTCTTAGGTCCTCAGCTCTAGCAGAGTATGATTATTTATCGCTGACTTTATTTGTAATTGTCGTAAGTAACAACTCTATGCTTTTACTGTTGCCTGCCAGACGTTCAAGTGAGGTAGCACAACCTTGATGGATCTAGTTTGGAGATTCTTAGAGGAGTAAGTGGCTATCATAATGTATATATATATTTCTGGAAAAGATAATGGCCATCTTAGGCCTAGTTCTGAGATTCCTGTTTCATAAAGACTTAAGAAGATAAGAACTGCATGCTTCAGAGTATTTCACAATTTAATGCATGCTTTCCCATTCTCTCCCACCTCTAAACACCACGAAAGTGATGTAAAGGTGGGGAAGGAAGACACATTTAAATAAATATAGCTCTCTAGATCTACCTTCATACCCAATTCCATCTTAGAAAACTACCTTCGCCTTCTTCTCTTTCTCCTTACTGCTTCCACCATAAGGTATATAGGACTCTTCAATGAATATGAATATGTTCCAGATAAATCTTATTTTTGCTTGATGTGTTTGACACTGAGAATATTTGGGTTTGTTCAGAATCCCAGATTTAATAGCTGAATAAAACATTTAATTTAGATGTATCCTACATTTAAGCAAAAGAAAGGTGAAGACAACATACAATTAAATAAAGATAACACTAATTATTATGTGGCCTTAATAAATACAAAAAGGGAATGAGCAAATTAAGAAATACCGATTTTCATCACAGTGCACAATAGGGGAAAGAAGAATGAATATTAGGTTTGGATCCCAAACGAAGCCCTCTTTATCAATCAAGCCTATTAAAAACTAACCCTTGATTTTATATTCATTTACTAATTAAAATGTGTTAATAAATGTGTTTAAATAAACTCTAATGTAGATGCATATATATGTTTTTAACCAACCACAAAGGATGAAGCATACATACAATATAACATTTTACTCTTAAACTATTAAATATCTTCCCACCTTTTTTTCCCCATGACTTTGACGTGTGTGTGTGTGTGTGTGTGTGTTTCTTTGGACTTTGATATTTTTTAAGCACCCAAGGAGTTGCCCTGTGGACTGTCCTACCCTCCAGATTTATCAAATTGTTTGCCTATGACATCATTTAGGTAGCTAGTCTGTTCTCTACGTTTTCCAAAAGCTAGAGTTTAAGATTCACATCTGCTTAGATATAGAATAAAATTTTGGGAAGGAGGAGAAAACTCCTTCAGGTGATACTATCTATTTCATATCACATCTCCCCAGGGGGATCATAATATCAGGTGGTCCCAGGGACAACAATGATGTTTGATGCCTTTGCTAAGTGATGATGACCAAGGAGATCCCTTATGAAGATACATTTTTCATTTTAGGACTAGTAAGTAATCCTCAGAGTGATCTCATGTTGAGTGAATATCCTTTTCCAAAACTGTCTTGTGCCTAATGGTTTTATGCATCTACAAATGATCCTTCCCTAAACTATTTCATTGGAGGCTGTACAAGTGTCATTTTGTAATCATGTCCTTCTCTCTGTAGTTATTGGTTGTCATTCTTCTGTGGAGAAGACCCTTCTTTCCCTCATGATCTGGATATTCCTTCTAAAAAAGGCAGAATATATGTCACTTCTTTCCCTTTAATTAATTTTTTTTCAGACTGAGGAAAGCTGGATTTGCCACCTTTGAGAGTAGCAATTGGTGTTTTTCTTTTTTATTGTAATCATGGATTATTTTCTTAAAAAATAATTTGGTATATCACCATCTGTTATGGATTAAAAGAGAACAGAGAGACATTAAAACCAAATGCAGTATGTGAATGGTGTGAGATTCTTGAGCTGAAAATAAAAAATGTTTTGGGAAAACTGGGATATTTTGAATATATTTTGACATTAAGTGATGGTATTTGGAAGCACCTGGGTGGCTTAGTGGTTGAGCATCTGCCTTTGGCTCAGGTCATGATCCCGGGGTCCTGGGATCGAGTTCCGCATCTGGTTCCCCTGCAGGGAGCCTGCTTCTCCCTCTGCCCGTGTCTCTCATGAATAAATAAATAAAAAATGTTAAAAAATAAGTGATGGTATTTGCTTACTTTTATTAGGAGTTACAAGAGCAATGGGGTTACTTAGAAAATTGCTCTTATTTTTTAAAAAATATTTTATTTATGTATTTGGGGGGAGAGAGAGAGAGAGAGATCACAGTGGGGGATAGGAAGAGGGAGAAGCAGATTCCCTACTGAGCAGGAAACTTGAAGAAGGGCTCGATCCCAGGACCCTGAGATCATGACCTGAGCCTGAGGCAAATGTTCAACTGACTGAGCCGACCAGGTGCCCCAAAATAGCTCTTATTACTAAAAGAGGCATGATTAAATATGGAAGCCCAAAGCTTCATGATGCCTGAAACATTTTCAAATGCTCAACAAAATATGTGTGGTTTGAGTATTTCTATATAAATAATTCAATGCACAATTACCATGTATTTGTATCGTCCTTTCCATTTTTTTGTATGTTTGAAAATTTTTGCAATAGTTGGAAAAAATCATGAAAATTGATTTTGCATAATCAAGCTAAATTGTCCTGGAACACCTAAACATATATATGCAAGTTACATAAAATAATTTTAGGATCCACAGTGCTGACCATCTCTATCCAAACCTGAGAAGCAAGAACTCATCTGAATCAGCACCTAATGCATCATAATGTGATGTTTACAGTGTGGCTGGCTTCTTGTCCCTCTGACTTTAATTCTCCCTATGGATTCAAGGCTCTGATTTAGGGCCATCCAGGACCAGCTACAAACTTTTCAGGGTCTAATGCAAAATGGAAATGCAGGGTCCTTTGTTAACAAATTATTCCTGATTTTAAGACAGCGCAATAGAGTATGAAACCAAAGGAAGGGCTCCTCCTATAAGCATGGAGTCCTGTGTGAAAAATAGGCATAAACCTATCACCCTAGCCTAGGGGCTACCTTCTCTCTTTATAAATATCCCCCATACTTGGGCTGTTAAGATCCAAGCTTACTCAAATACTTAGTTAAAAATGCCACCAGAAGACAGCACAATCCTCCTTAAGGGCAGAAGTAATGAATTATTTTCTCTTTCTTCCACTATGCCATTACGCTTTGTACCTTGTAAGCCCTTAAAGTAAGGGAGATGGGATGGTTAGTGAATTTACAAGGGGCGGATTTGATCAAGGTCCACTACTTCATAGATTTGCTTCTTCCCAAATGTCTTAAACTCTTGTGTATCCATATTCTTGACTTAGGAAAATCTCTATCTCACAGAGATCTTACATGCGAAAATATTGTCTCCATTAGGTCTAAAACACAAGTATTAGTGAATGAACGAATGGTTTGAGTGACCCACATGTGGTTCACATCGATGCTGTACCAAGAGAGGAGGAAGGAAGGGGTCAGAAGCCCATCTTTCATGGGGCTGATGCAGGCAGCCAAATCCATAACACACATCCTCTGATTCCCTGTCATCAGGTCACCAGATAATCACAGGCAAATCCTACCTGAATTGTATTATCCAGGTGCAGACGGAGAAAGATAATATGATTCTTCTTGGTAATACATGACGAGGCAGCGTAACTCAGAAAAAATAATGCATTCTCTAGTTAGCTTGGATTCCTTTCAGTAGCTATGAGATCCTAAGCATGTAAGTCAGCCTTCCTGAGCCTCTTCTTCCTCATCCATAAAGTGAGCACAACAATACAATGCACGGTGAAGGCTCGACTTTTCTGGGTGCCAGAGTAACAGCATTAGGGTGATCTCCCACACATGGTGGTTTACATAGCAGCCACAACAACATCACGTTTGTGACAAGGATGTTTTCCGTCGCAGTGAATTGCAAACAGTAGCCTATTAACCGCTAGATTCCCTGCTCATGATCACAACAGCCAAATTCTCTTCTTGCTTTTGCTTTGTCTTCATTCACTGAATTTATCTTAAAACAATTTGACTCCACAGAATTAAAAGATATTTCTGGTTTTCTCTTATCTTATTAGGACCTGTATTATCCTGTTGGGATTTTAGGAGCTGGAGTCCCTGGGTCTTATCCGTGATTTCAGGAGGTAATGCCTTGTTAGAATTCTTGTTAATGTCAGACTTAATCTAGCTCAATAGTCTCATGGTGCAGATGGTCATTACGGTGGCATTTTTTATGTTGCAAACCTAAAGTACATAATTTTGCTCTTTTTAAAAGTATCATTTTAAAATTAGAGGTTGCTTTACCCATTAGAGTCTAACGTAGAAAGGATATACCAGGATAGTACATTGGCATATTTTTTTCTGTTTAATTAATCAGGGAAGAAGATCACATTTTTCAAATACATGGGCTAATTTTTATGGAGAGTCACATTCAAAATCCAGCACTGTATTTCATTCATTTATTCATTCGGTTTAGTCATTTACTTCTTCTTCATTCATTCAGCAAAGACATATGGACTATGTAACTGGCACTGTTTCAGGTGCTATTCAGACAAACCAGATACAACTGTGTGGCTTTTCCTATAAACGATTTCACAGTCTCGCACGATGTAATCTGTGCTTTAATTAAGGCTTGCACAAGGGCACAGGGATCAGACAAGGAGGAATGCCTAAGTCTCTTTGAAGGCGTTGGGACCCAATACTTGAAGACAGAAGTCTGGAGAAGGCAGAGAAGCTAGGAAGATCATTCCAGGCAGAAGAAACATAAGAAAATATGTTTCTAACTTGTATCAAGTGTGTCTGCATAGTATGAAAAATCTCCTCTGTGTGGTAGGTAAACACAGGTAAAGCTCCCTGCATTTAGAGATGTTTGAACAAAGTCTGCCTGTCAATCTAACAAGTGTATTGAGGAACATAGGGGGTTGTGCTATAGGCCTCTGTAATCATTTTAAATCTTGAGATTTTACACACAGCTGGATCTGCATGCAATTTACTCCAAATAATGAATGGGAGCAAAACCAAAGAACGAAAAGAATCAAGGTTGAGCAGAAGTAACAGGCAACCTAAAGAAGTGTACTGAAGAGCTGAGAAGCGGGTCAGATGGCGATCGGAAAAATGAGCCCCCAAGCCAGAAACCAGCAAGTTCCAGGAAGTTCTTGCTGTCTGGGTGAGAAGTTCAGGATGGAGAGAATAGTGATGCAAAGACATTGAGAACCCCATTTCTATGTGGCACAACTGTGTTTCATTTGCTTGGCAATGGGCCAGACTGCTGAAAGGCATCCAGAAGAATCATACACCCCCAACTGGCTCTCCAGAGCTTGCAGAGGTGAGTGACATGGGGACATGGGACTGGGAACCGGATTTGGGTAAAACAAAGAAAATACCCGAGATGGATCATCACTTCATCATTGTAACACTTCACAGTACAACACTCACGTCCAGGAGGTCCCGTTAGCAAGGAGTCATGGTAAGATTTGCACCGCTCTCTGCAGTTCTGTGCTCATCACACTTCATCTTCAAAGCAGTCCTGAAGAAAGGGAGCCTTGGCTCCTCTTGAGAAACGTGAGCAGAGTGACCCACAGCATGTTTGTCTCATCCAAAGTCATGCATAAAATTAGGTTTTGAATACCCAAAAGTAGGCTTTTTCCTGGCACTTTCTGTTACCTTCTTCTTGGAGTGGCAGTTAATTCATCTGTCAAATGGGGTAACAATTCTAAATCCAATTATCTCAAAGATCTACTGTGAAGATCCAGGGAGATAATACACTTAAAAGTATTGCACAGAATATAAAAGGTCAGCCAAAAGTAGTTAATGGGGTAATAGGTGATGGCAAAGGAGGAGGATGAGGAGAAGGGAGGAAGAAAAAAAAAAAAGGAAAGGAATCAGGATTTAGGATTCTCTTTCATCTTTTTTGATCCACGATCGAAACGTCAAGTTTCTTCTATATTCTGTTCTGTTGTCACAGTGAATTCTGGGTGGTTTATTCACACACTCTCCTTTTTTTTTTTTTTTTAACATTCTTAGTTTATTAATCCTCTCATGAAAAATCTGCACAATCACCACAGATAAAGCCACTGCAGAATCTTTACTCCTTCTGTTGTCCAATCTCCAGCTCACTTTTTGCCAGCACCAACATTGGCTTTTGCAGTCTCCCTGACTTTCTTCATTCTGCTTTTGCGTTCTTTGAACTGTTTTCTTGATGTCTTTTTCTTCTCATACAGGCCATGTCTTGCAAGTTTATGTTTGGGTTCATTTTTCTTTGTGTAATCCAAGGAATCATAAATCATAAAACTGCCAAAGTGAGTTGTCTTGCCACCATCAAAATGGGTTCTGAATCGAAATACAAATATGGGCACTTGACGGGATGAGCACTGGGTGTTATTCTATATGTTGACAAATTGAACACCAATAAAAAATAAATTTATAAAAACAGACAAACAAATATGACATCTGGTGTAGTCTTGTACATTTTGGCTAGTTTTTCCTGAATTTCTGTCTTCCTGGGGTGAAGAACATCAATGACCATCTGTTTCTCCTGAAGCAGTAGGTTGGTCATGAACTTCCTGGTCCGGATTATTACTGTGTCGTTCATGACGGTGGCCAAGCTTCAAGCAGCATGGAAGGAAGAGACACACTCTCCTTTCAATGCCGTATTGGAAGGTTTACTCTTTAGCTCATGTTTTTATAATTTTTATGTATGTGTATATGTATGTACTTTAATGATGGCAGGTTTCCACTTTCACAAATTTATTTGATTCTTTTTTCCAAACCTTTTTGTTTGTTTTTTAAGTTGTCCTGTACTCATCCTGTGGACTCAATTGTCTATGGTTGTTTTTTTTTAAGATTTATTTATGTATGTATGTATGTATGTATGTATGTATTCATTTATTTGAGAGGGAGAAAGAGAACACAGGCAGGAGAGATAAAGGGAGAGGGAGATAGAGAAGCAGACTCCTCGATAAGCAGAGAGCCTGACTTAAGGCTTGATCTTATGACCCTGAGATCAGGACCTGAGCCAAAATCAAGAGTCCAATACATAATCAATTGTGCCATGCAGGAGCCCCACAATCTTCTATTTTTTAAATTTTAAAAAATATTTCAAACATAATCATCATAGAGGTCAGATGCCACCATTTGAATTTTATGGGGGACAGTTCCAATCATTTTTGAGTCTGCTGACTTACTGTCATGGGGGCTGCAGTTCAAAGGAAGAAAAGAGGCATCTGATTTAAGAAGTGAGAAGAACTTTGGGTTGGAATGGAGGCAGATGTGTGTGGGAGAGTGTGTGTGAGTTTGTGCACGTGTAATAAAAAGACAACCATTACTATGAGTTACACTTTCAGGAGCCCTCAGTGCTGTTTGGACAGATTCAGTGCTAAGCATGTTAGTTGCAGGAATTCAGTTGTTTCTCACATTCAGTGGGCAATAAACCCAACCTTGACTTAAATATGAAGAAGTAGAACAATTTTCACAAGTTCAAAGAGTGGACAGTTTAGATTGGAACTCAAAGGCATTCTTCCAAATTGCAGCTTCTTCATTGTTAAGCTACCTGCTAGTGAGTATGAGCTTAACCAACAGAAGTTCTCCGAAATGTTCCCTGCTACTCTCAGAAGTACGAGAAGAGAGAAGTTATCTATTTTAAATGAATGTTATAGGATTTTATTTAGCTGAACTATTTTTATTTTGAGAACATACAGGCAGGTTTTGGACAAACTGTTATTGCTTCTTTGCTCTACAATCCACTGTCTTGTCAACTTTTAAGTTGTGCACGGAGAGGGAAGATGTGGAGTGTGAGAACAAAGTGTGACTCTGCTTGGAATGTCAGTGTGCTGAGAAAAAACTCAGGGAAATTTCTCCTATCCTGGAGCTGAAATTTCATATAAGGAGACATACTTAGGGTTTTCACACAATAGATTAAATTGGAAGAATTCTATAGGCCTAAATTTATTTTTTAAATGTATATATGTTGACAAAATATTTGGCTTGACCTTTGGACACATCTGTGGAAACGGATACAAACCCCAGGGGACACATGCAAAGAGAAAGTGTTGCAGCTCCTTTCTGGGTGGGACACCTTGAAGCATAGAATCTATGACCGCAGAGCTATTGCTGGCAAACTGCTGAAATCACGATCAGTAGAGTGTTTCCAGGAAGAGAGAGAAAGAAAAAATAAAGATCGCTTAGCAACTTAGCGACTGTCAGGGATCCGAGTGGGCCCTTTTGTCTCTAACACTCTGGTTCATTTGAAATGTCGGTTTCTTGATGTTTAAAATAAATGCCATGAAACAGATTGGTGTATGATGCTCCTTCCAGCTCAAAGAGTCTATGAGCGTAGAATGTCACACCTGTGTGGCCCCCCAGCAAGATCACATGTGGTGGTCGGGAAATTACTAAGAGGGATCCTGGAGTTATTTTCAATGATTTAAAAAGCCAAATAGAAATCATGTTTAATCTTGAGAAAATCTCTAAGTGAAATGTCAATGATTTATATAATTATAATTATTAATAATTAATAATTATCTCAACTTTCTGTAATAAATCCAATCAGCTTCTGCTGATCTAGGGATCTAGTAAATAGCAAATCTCTTTGATTAACAAAAAATATAGGATTAAAATATCATTCACTATTAAAAAAAGAGTTGAGTTTTTGTTTTGAGTGTATTTGTTTTCAATAAGTAGAGAACTGGGTTCTGGTAAATGTGGGATAGCTATGCCACTGTTAGTGTACATTTCTTTTCGAAAATTATTTTTTACTTGAAAAACCACGCTAATGTTGTTCTGGTAATCTTATTTCTGAGAGTCTATGTAAAGAAAATAATCTAAAAGGAAAAACTGCTTATTTTTTTTTATTGGAGTTCAATTTGCCAACATATAGCATAACACCCAGTGCTCATCCCGTCAAGTGTCCCCCTCAGTTCCCATCACCCAGTCACCCCCACCCCCCACCCACCTCCCCTTCCACAACCCCTTGTTCATTTACCAGAGTTAGGTGTCTCTCATGTTTTGTCACCCTCACTGATATTTTCAAGCATTTTCTCTCCTTTCCCTTTATTCTGTTTCACTAATTTTTATATTCCCCAAATGAATGAGACCATATAATGTTTGTAATTTTCCTTTTCACTCAGCATAATACCCTCCAGTTCCATCCACGTCGAAGCAAATGGGGGGTATTTGTCATTTCTAATGGCTGAGGAATATTCCATTGTATACATAGACCACATCTTTATCCATTCATCTTTCAATGGACACTGAGGCTCCTTCCATAGTTTGGCTATTGTGGACATTGCTGCTAGAAACATCGGGGTGCAGGTGTCCTGGCATTTCATTGCATCTGAATCTTTGGGGTAAATCCCCAACAGTGCAATTGCTGGGTCGTAGGGCAGGTCTATTTTTAACTCTTTGAGGAACCTCCACACAGTTTTCCAGAGTGGCTGCACCAGTTCACATTCCCACCAACAGTGTATGAGGGCTCCCCTTTCTCCGCATCCTCTCCAACATTTGTGGTTTCCTGCCTTGTTAATTTTCCCCATTCTCACTGGTGTGAGGTGGGATCTCATTGTGGTTTTGATTTGTATTTCCCTGATGGCAAGTGATGCAGAGCATTTCCTCATATGCTTGTTGGCCATGTCTATGTCTTCGTCTGTGAGATTTCTGTTCATGTCTTTTGCTCATTTCATGATTGGATTGTTTGTTTCTTTGCTGCTGAGTTTAATAAGTTCCTTATAGATATTGGAAACTAGCCCTTTATCTGATAGGTCATTTGTAAATATCTTCTCCCATTCTGTAGGTTGAGGAAAGACTGCTTACATGAGAATATTTACTTTTTCTAGACCAATATACATCACATCAAAAACCTAAGAGCAACATAAATGACCAAGAAGGCACTAGTGAGATGGATTCCTCTGCTATGTCATGTTGCAAATGTCAATTAGAAACAGCCATAGAAATAATGGAAATAATTCCGTTATAATGTTTAAAATTGAAATCGAGATAAAATTGCATGTGCATTTGGTTTATAACTATGCAAAATATACATAGAGAATGGACTGGAAGAGAAACCAAAACATATTTTTTCAATTAGTGTGGATATTAAAATATGCACATAGAATATGTGTATTCATATAGAATGGATTGGAAAGGGAAATTCAGATCTGGAGCTGTTTTTTTAATTTCTGTGGATATCAGTAGTGGCATCGTTCCTTTTAATTAGTTTGAGGATCAGTGTGATTTTTTTCGTTAGTGTGGATTTTTTTTATTCCTGCACGTATTTTTCTTATTTTTTCAAATGTTTGTAATGCCTTTACATTAGTTTTACAAGTAAAATATTAAAGTGAGGATCAAAAGGAAGCTTAATTTATAAATATACTTTGGTTAGTGAAAGATAGCAGACTATGGGGACTTCTTGAGGGAAGACGAAAGAAAATATGATGCAGGGAAGGTGGACGGAGTATGTTTGTTGTGTTTTGGAACCTCTACTATGGACGTAACTTGATACTTGACAAAAGCTTTCCCAGCGAGCCTAGCACCATGCCTGGCTCACAGGGCTCACTACTTGCTAACTGAATGTGCTCTGCTACCACCATTGAAACCCTTTGCCAGAGGGCAGACCTGAATCACAGGCGTGAAGGAGGTGCCTGGACCCGTGATGCAGGTCCCAGTGGCCATGCTAGAAGGAAGTTGAAATCCTCACATCCTTCTGCAGCAGGGTTTCCCAGACACAGCTAAGCAGCACCTCTGCAAAGGTATTTTTCCCTATAGTGACATTATCATCGAGAAATTTTCAACCATTCTGGAAAAAGACCTTCATTAAAGTTTAATATTCTCCTCCAGGTGAGAACACTTGGCGCTTCAAACCTCATGACGGTTTCTAATTACAAACGATGAACTGCCCTTTCAAATTATGCCAACAAAAATTGATTTTACATGTATCAAAGTTTATTACGAACTCTGAAAGTTCCGCATTTTTTTGTTGCCACTTCCAAGGCAGTTTGCAGGGCAGCAGTCGGTGTTGAAAGGTCAAGGTGGAAAGAGATTATTAGAGGAATGAATAACAAGTGAGTTGTGTTTTTCCTTCTCAAGTGATTAAAATGAGAAAATCACCCAAAACTGTATCAGTGCCTGTCGGGAGCTGTTTCTGCCGCCACTCTTCCCCTAGTTGAGTCTACAGCATTGCCTCCTAGTGACTTGGTCTAACATGCCCTGAAGAACCAATATGGTAGACGTAGGTGGGGTCTTGATGTCAGTCCTGGGGTCAAGTCCCCTGCTAATCTTGGTCAGTCCGTCTTCCTTTATCCAAAGATCTCCAACCTGGGTTTTATTCATTGATTGATTCCCTTATTCAAAAGTATGATGTCCCTAACATGTGCACTGTGAAAGCAAGCATGTCAACCCTCCTGACATAGCCTAAAAGAATTGAGTCTACTGCACTATTCCTCAGCTTCTTTTCTTAGCATCACTGCCTTAAGGAGTCTCTCTCTCTCTCTCTCAATCTCTCTCTTTCTAATAACTATAATATTATATCCCCTGTCCCTAATTTTACCATCATGCTTATGACTGTGGCCCTTTGGAGGGCCACAAACCATTATAACATCTAAAATCTCTTTTGTCCCAGAGAACTAATTTTCATCACTGCATGACACCATCCCTGTTGAGAATGGATAATCTAGTGTCAAAGTTGTTCAGGAGTAGTTGCTTGACATGTGCTCTGGAGAAGGACCACAGGGCGGCTACAGAAGCAGTGAATGGGAGTCCATATCCTGGATTTGGGTACATCAGGTAAAGATTCTAGAGGAGGCTGGTGAAGGCATCCTTGAGTGAGTCTGAGAGATGACAGGGAAGAGGCAAAGCAATGACCTGTGCCAGTGACAGGTTTATCACGTACCTGCAGATGAGCATCCCATTGAAAATGGCTTCCCTCACTGATGTTTCCAGCAGGTTCTTGGCCTTTAAGACACAAAGCTCTCATTATGCACCACTTGGCTTTATATATATTTAGGAATAACAACACAAAACGAACAAACAAAAAAAGTCTTGAGATATCCAAGCAAATTTTCCTGTATTATCTCCCTCCTACCTATTCCAAATCCAGTTGTGTGTCAACTTAAACCCTCTTTCTCATTTACTTTTTGTGGTCACGAGAGTTCAAGCTATTTGTGGCTTCTGAGGAGGGGCAGTAGACGTCCCAAATGATGGCTTTTAAAATTTCTTCTTAGAAGTGGTACTTGTCACCTTTACACTTGTATCATTCATTGGGCCCAAACAAAACACATGGTCATTATGTGTTTTGGCAAAACCCAAGCAGAAGCTACTCCTCACTGCACACTTTAGAAGAGGAGATCATGGGGTAGCGTCAAAGAGAGTAAGTTCACCTAAGATGAACCATGCAGTCTTCTTTTCTCACTACTCTGGGCATGGCATAGGTATGTGATTCTTCAAATAGTTTCACCTAGGTTGTCCTAGTAAGTACTTTTAATCAGGTTATCCCTCTGGGCTTTGGTGTTCTGTGCTGCTACCTTATCCAGATACCTAATATCCCAGATGCATACCTAAAAAACCTTGCTCCTGATGACTTCTGTTAATCAGACACTCTGCTAATCAGGTCCATCAGGTCCTCTCACTTAAAAGGGCATGGGAGAGCATGGATATCATATCCTTTCCCTGTAAACAATTTTTTTTTTCCGTATCATGAGCTCAAAGGTCATAGTTCATTGTTCTTGTATCAGCTGTTAATTATCTTGAAATAAATCACAATGAAATGAACAATTTATGTAAATCAGAGTTGCATCCTCGAACTAAGACTGCATTTTTTAAAAAATGTATCAATTAACTCCTTGTAATAATACCCATTGCATTTGTATATTGCATTACCATTTATACAATGTTTTCACATGAATGTTTTTATTAAATTCTTATAATAATCCCATGAAGTACACATTTTGAATATCACTATTTACAAGTGAAAAAGAACCTTCAAGTCTTTGAGACATATTCAAGACAATTATTACCAAGTCAAAGAGAAGGAATTGATTTTAACAGCAATCCCTATAAAATTCTAAAATAGGATTTGAGATAAATCGCCATGGTATTTTCCAAACAAGTGCCAGGCATTGTACATTGGTGATTGTGAATTAAATAAGACAGGCATAGACCCTGGCTTCATATAATTTACAAGCCAACAAACATTTTTTAAAAACGCTAAAAGTCTCTAAATTGGGGACACCCAGGTGGCCCAGTTGGTTGACTATCCAACTCTTGGATTCAGCTGGGGTTGTGAGCTTGGGGTTGAGATCCAGAGTGCATTGGGCTCCATGCTTAGTAGAGAGTCTGCTTGAGAGATTCTCTCTCTCTCCTTCTACCTCCCCCTCTGCCTCTCCGTCCACTTGTGCTCTTTATCTTGCTCTCTCTTTCTGTTTCTCTCTCTCAAATGAATAAATAAAAATCTTTTTTAAAGTCTCTAAATTTAACAACTTAATTAAACTATGATAAAGCAGAAATTTGATGCCATAGAAGTGATTTTTAAGGTCCTGACCTCATTTGGGATGAACAAAAAAGATTCTCTCAAAGAATTCCTGAGTTTTGAAAGGTATCTTAAAATCTGCCATGAGAATATGCAGACGTAGGTGGTGAGAATCTATCTTCAGGTGATGTAAACGATACATTGAAGGTTATTTAAGTAAAGACAGCATGATGCATGGACAGAAGGAAAGGAACAACAATGCAGCCTGGGGTAGGCAGTGATCAAAAGAGAAACACACTTGTCAATGTTGGGGAGGTAGCAGGACCCTGGTCTAGCGGGCTGTGTAGACCAAGTTAATAGTGTTGGTCTTTTCCTTAAAGCCATAGGAGATCATTTTTTTAAAAGATTTTATTTATTTATTCATGAGAGACACAGAGAGAGAGGCAGAGACATAGGCAGAGGCAGAAGCAGGCTCCCTTCGAGGAACCTGATGTGGAACTCGATCCCAGGACCCTGGGATCATGACCTGAGCCAAAGGCAGATGCTCAACCACTGAGCCACCCAGGCTGTCCCAGGAAGAGATCATTTTAAGCAAGGGAATAACATGATGAAGTTTGCATTTTTAGGGATCCCTGGGTGGCGCAGCGGTTTGGCACCTGCCTTTGGCCCAGGGCGCAATCCTGGAGACCTGGGATCGAGTCCCACGTCGGGCTCCCGGTGCATGGAGCTTGCTTCTCCCTCTCCCTCTGCCTGTGTCTCTGCCTCTCTCTCTCTCTCTCTCTCTCTGTGACTATCATAAATAAATAAAAATTTAAAAAAAAAGTTTGCATTTTTAAGAGCTCACTCTTGTTGTCATGAGTAAACAGAGGAGAGGAACAAAACTAAATCCCTGAAGACAAAGTTGGGGTCCAGGGACAGACGAATAGTGTCCTTACCTTGAAGAAAACGTATTTGAAACCAGCATTCGACTCCGTGCTTGTGAATACTAACCCTACTGCCATAGGAATCAGAAGCAGGGCAATGATGTAGAGAGGTGTTGCCTCAAACTGAGGGATGTGAACTTTAGATGAGCGAGAAAACAACTCTTCTAAGGTTCTTGGATACTATGGCGTGGGTACACAGAGATGGCTGACTTTCTTGATTCTCCCCTTTTATTTGGGGACATATCTGAGGAAAGACTTGAATTAATCATGCTTTACTCTTTTCTGTATTTCTGATCCTTTGAAATCTGGGCTGTGCTGACCCTGGAAAGCCTCTGCCTTCCATGGTAATTACTCCTAGGATAATAAGTGACTTCCTACGAGCAAGACATACGAATGCAAACTACCTAACCCAGAGTCCATACCCCAACTACCTCCTTTATTGGGTTCTTATACTCTGGGCCACTATTCACCTGCCCTAATCATCGTAGGGCCAGGTGCCAGCCAACTAGAGACAGACCCTGTGCCCTAGCCCTGGAAGCCCCAGTGAAGGCTATTGTCCTCAATCACTCCCATTCTCCCCCTACTCCCTCTGCCTCCTGACCAGCCCGGGTGCTTCCCCTTGAGGGACCTGTGCTGTGATGCCCCTTCCTGTTGGGAACTGTGAGTAACAAACCATTGTTTTATTTATTATGTAAATGCTACTTAGTTACCATATGGTACAATATTGGTTTCCAGATAGAATTCAGTGGCTTATCACTTACATACAACACCCAGGTCTGAAAGGTGGTTGTCTCAGGATCTGTGGGTCTCACCCTACCCAAATTACATTAAATGGACATTCTATTCTATTCTATTTTAAAATATTTTATTTATTTATTCATGAGAGACAGAGAAAGAGGCAGAGACACAGGCAGAGGAGGAAGCAGGCTCCCTTCAAGGAACCTGATGCAGAACTCGATCCCGGACCCTGGGATCACGCCCTGAGCTGAAGGCACATGCCAACCACTGAGCCACCCAGGTGTCCCTAAAACATACATTTTAAAACAAGCCTACAGGAAAGCCCTTGAAAAAAGGCCCAAATTTGAGGGAAATAGTGTCTAACATTTGTGGAAAGCTTGCTACATGCTGGGCATTGTTCTCAGCACCGTACGTGCATTCACTCAGTGAATCCTCACAACACTCTGATATAGGGGGGCTATTCTTACCCCATCTTACAGGTGGAGATATTGAGGCATGGCAAGGTGAAGTGACCCTCCCAGCATCATGTAACTCATAAGTGACAGAACTGGGATCCCAGCCCACCTCTGTCTGACTCCAAAGCTCACACTCTTGCCTCCCTACTGGCAGGACAACTAATTCTGGGAAACACGGAGGTAAAGAAGCAAGGCTCTTCTCCAGGGAATACAGTGCACATGAGAGAGGGCAGCTCAGAGCGATGCCTTATGATGAGGCCATGAGTGAGAAAATGGGAAAACGGGAGCCATAAGAGCACTTTCTATAAACTCACACAGAAAAATTGTGCCACAGCAATGGAGACATAGTTGAATTTTTCTTAAATAGGTATCAAGGCCAATATGGTCACTCTCAGAGGCCACATTTGCCTCTTGGCCAGTTCTAATTATCAGCATTGATGCTTTCTATGGGCAATTATCCAGGCTCAGGGAGCCGCCTCAGTCAATAATTGGAGTGCAGGGAGCCCTGGAAGGGTTATCCACACAGATGTACTTACTACACACCCTTGCTCCAACTGGCAGTGTGCATGGCCTGAGTGGGAGCAATAAGGCCTCTGCAAAGCTGGCCCAGAGCTGTGGAGCAAATTGCAAAGGCTGATCTCTCTGCATTAAGAGAAGCCCATTAGCACAACAGAGCAGTTGTAGCTGTCAAAATCGCTAGGTGCCTGGCCTTGTCCCTGCACTCTTCCACTGAGTCTGGCTGTCAAGGATCTTCTGTGCCTCTGAGATGGACCAAAGTGAAGCTGCAGGCCACTCATTCTGACTTCCTGTGCAGGGAAGTCTTACCCAGCAAAGTTAAACACCAGTTTTCCTCTACTCACATAAAATGTGTAGGCTGGTTTTCCTCACACCAAATAGTTCTGACATGAACTGCCAGGAGTTTAGCACACAGCCTGGAAATCAAGGGCTCAGTCCCACTAGACAAGATGGCCCTTGACTTCAGACACAGTCACACGTCTCAGGTTGTCACCTACATTTCGACTGATGAGCTATGAACTAGGGGGTTCCCACAACCCCTTTGTCTGGCTTGATCATTTGCTAGAATGGCTCACAACACCCAGGGAAACATTTAACTGCTACTGACTATCACAAAGGCCACAACTCAGGAGCCACCAATAGCACAGAATAAGGTATGTGGGAAGGGGTGGGTGTAGGGTGTCCATGCTTTCTCCAGGTACATCCCTTTGCCAGTATCTCAAAATGTTCACCAACTCAAAAGTGCTCCAAACCCTAATGGTAAGGGTTTTTATGGAGGCTTCATTACCTAGGCCTGATTGATGAAATTATTAGTCGTTGGAGATTAGTTCAACCCTACCCTGCCCCTTCCCCGAGTAGGGATGAAACTGAAATTTCCAATCTTCTCATCACCTCTAATCGAGTGGTTGGTTCTCCTGGCACCAGCCCCTCATCCTTAGAGTCTTTTCCAAAAGTCCTCTCATGAACATAAACTCCAGTAAGGCTGAAAGGGGCTTCTCATGAAGAACAACAACAAAATGCTCCTTTCACCTTCTATCACTCAGAGCTATTTCAGAAATGTGAAAGGAAGACCAAAATATATATTCTTTTATTTTACAACATCACACAGGATGAGGGGCACATGATTGGTATAATTCAATTGCTTTTTAATACCTTTTTTTTGTGTGTGTGTGAGTCATTCGACTGCCCCAGAAAGACAGGAGAGCTATCTACAATTAAAAAATCAGTGTGGCTTGGGCACTGGACAGTCATAACTGGTAGAGTCTATGAACCAGCGGGGCAGCTGCCCCTGCCCCCAGGCCTGAGGGAAGCACAGAGAAAGACACACATAGGAAATGGTCTGTCCTGATGCAGAATGGCCGGTGGGATGATAAAGAATGTGACGGCCCCATCAGCTCCCTATACTTTGGACTTGGGTCCATATTGAGTACCTCAGTTGTGAGACCCTAGACTGCATCTCCTTAGTCCATCTTCCAGAATCCACCTTAAATGCTCTCCTCATCCATCAACACCTTCCCACAAACAGCCCAACTTCCCACTCGAAAGTCAGAAAACAAGCCATCCCCGGAGCACACTGCCTTCCCACTTGACCTGCTCCCATCCAGCCTCCACTTGTCCCAGCTCTGTCTCTCTGGATAGGGGAAATGTCCTGTTTCTCACGGTAGAGAAACACCCAAAGACATCAACAGTGTCTCTTTTTCTCGATCTCTCTGCAGCTTCTGTTTTCATTGTGTCCTCCCACTTTGCTGTTGTAAAGCACTTCCCAGGGAGCCAGCCCCTTCTCCCCCCACTGCCTATTCCTCAGGTCCTTGCTCATCTGCTGGTCGGCCTCTCTTCCTCGCACAAGCTGCACCGTGGTGGTGTTGAATACAGACACGTAATTTTCAACAACATGGAAATAGACTCTGTATTCCTGAAGCTTTCTAAAAGGGAAAGTGGGTTGGCACCCAAACATTCCCAGGCCATGGTGACTGTGAGAGCTGCATCTTTTTGCTTAGGAAACCAAGCCAAACACCCTTTCTGCTTGCCTGTTAATTTGCATCCCTAAGAAAGATTAATTGTAGTATACAATTCCTGAAGAGTGGGTAAAGAATGACATTTTAATAAAGTAAGATTGTGGGAGACGTACGGCTGCTGAGGACTGACAGGCAAAATAAGATGATTCTCCGCTGTACAACTTAATTGTATGTTTGCTTGTTTGCAGCGTTTTCCACGGTGGCATCCTAGGAACTTGTGCCTGGAACCCAAAACAAGTTCATGCACCTTCTTATTCTTACCTGTCACCTCTGTGACACGGGTCTCTCATACACGCAGAGCGATGCTAGTATTTAACAAGCATGCATTAACATTAATTTTCCCTCCTCAAATTCCTTTCTGAGAAAAAAAAAAAAAAAAAGAAAAGAAAGAAAATCCACTCAAGCCCCATGAGCTGTTCTCTCCTTAGGAACTGACTCTGCAAGTCAGTGTTTCCACTCCAGATTTAACTGCTTAACTGGAGCTCAGTAAATGAATTCAGAACCAATTCAAGCATCTCACAGGAAATGTGGTTTTGTCATTTTGCAGTTATATCATGTTTAATTCCAATGATGTTTTCAAGTATAATAAGATCATTTTATTCAAGATCTAACTCTATCAACTTTTTCTTAAGCACACATATTCCTTCGGAGATTGACAGACTGAAGATATCCTTCCACTGATGAAATTTAAAAGCAAATGATGTGGAATGTTGAAACACTTTGAGGATAACAATAGAGCTTTGAAGGGGACAATTTAAGTGAGACGTCCAGCTTTGAATTGGCAAGTCCTTGAATGTTTAATTCGTAAATGTCAACCATCATCCCATGAAGTTAGTGCAGGTATTGAAAATAGTCAGTCCCAGATGAGTATGTATGACCTTGAAAATTAGATGGGTTAACTTATCTGAACTTTGGTTTTCTACAGTATAAAGTGGGAAAAATCGTGTACAGAAGGTAGCGTTCTCCTGAGAACCAGAGACATCACATTGTGAAGCTGGATCAGCCAGGGTCCAGGCAGGAAAATAAGACCACAATGAGTATTTCAAATGGAGAGATCGAGTACACAGGACTGGTTACACAAGAGTTGGAAAGCTGATAGAACAAAAATTAAAATTAGTCACTGCAGAAAGCAGAGGCTTCACATAGAATTGAAGGAAGAGAAGAGGGCATGCTTCCAGAAACTGGTAGCAGTCAGGGGGAGCCTTTGGGGATAGTGCTGGGACAGCTAAGAAGAAAAAGCAAACTCAGAGTGTTCTCAGCTTCAAATGCCTGTTCCCATTTTCCTACTCACTGACGGGAGGAAGAGAGTGAATTGTTCTTATAGTGGCGAAGACTTGGACACTGGGACCAGACTGTCTGGACCCAAATCCAACTCAGATACTTACTTCCCCTGGATCTTTGAACAAGCTAGTAACCTCTTTGTCCTGCTTCCACACTGGTGAAGTGGAGACAGTAATACTACCCCCTCCCAAGGCTGGGTGTAATGTATGTAAAGTCTGACACATGGTAGATATAATGTGGGAGATTGCTAAGGTTGGCTGAAACATTATTATTACTGTCATTATGACTCCTATCCTTTAATCTTTGGGCACAAAAAGTTCCCTTCCCTCCTGGAGAACTGGAAGAATGTAAAGTAAATGTCTTCTCCACCCAGTGTTCCTCTCTTTTCTGATTAGCTATTTGACTATTAGCTCATGAAGGCAAGGATGGTTTCTTTTTTGTTGCAAGGGTGACCCTGGTTTACAGCACTGTGCTGGCCAAGGCGGGGAACATGATGAATGTTCAAGGGCTGAAGGAAATACATGTAACCCCTAATTTCTTTTTCTTTTCTTCCTGCCCCCCTCCCCCTTTTTTTTTTTTTTTTTGCATCAATCGACCTTTAATGTTCAAAAGAGGCATGGATGTAGAGCACAGGAGATGTGGTGGGGTCTCTGCCCCTGCTCCAGAAATGAGGGAGAGATGAACACAAACCAGACATTTCCAAATGGCCACACAAGTCTGGGAAAGCAGGGGGAAGCACAGATTTGGACATTCATAAAAAAATAAAACCTAAAACTAAGCACTCAATCTTGTGCCCACTGAAGCGGTTTGATATAGGGAACTCACTCACCATCCCAGTACCCACCCTCTCCTGTCAGCATCAAAAAGAAAGCTCAACACAGTAAAGGCTTGGGGAAGGAGTAATTCCTAATTTCTGATTGGGGCAACTGAGTGGACGGAGGTGTTGATCCTCTAGAGCCACACTCACCACACAAATGGGAGCTGAAGTTATACAACTGTAGGATGTTGCCCCAGAAAAATGAATAGAATGGGCAAATTTATTTATTTTTAGCATGTGCTCTAGTACAGGCTCCAAATATCAGGGAAACAGCTGTCAATAGAAAGTAGACAGAAATGCAGCACCTGGGTGGCTCAGTTAAGCATCTGACTTCAGTTCAGGTCATGAACTCAGGGTCATGGGATTGAGCCCCGTGTCAGGCTCCCTGCTCAGCAGGAAGTCTGCTTGTCCTTCTGCCCCTTCCCTACTCAAGTTCCTGCTCTTTCTTTCTTAAATAAACAATCAAATCTTTAAAGAAAAGCAAGTAGACAAAATTCCTGGCCCTTACATCTCACTTGTGTGCTCTGATAGTAAACATGTAGGAAGAGTAAGTTACACGGATGTTTAGAACAAAGCAAGTGGTGCAGCAGAGGTTGAAGTTTTGAATATGGTGACAGGTGGAGGCCTAACTGAGGACATTTGCACAGACTTGGAAGTAGTGAGGGAGTGAACCATATGGACATCAGAAAGAAGAACGTTCTGAGAAGATCAAGTAGCAAATTTGAACGCCATGGAATAGAAGCACGTCTCATGTGACCTGGGATGGACAGGGAAGCCTGTGCGGCCACAGCAAAATAAGCATGAGAGAAGTGGTGGGAGAGGAAGTCGGGTAAGTAGAGAAGGCCCAGATTGCATGGGTTGTGTGAACTACTCTGAGGGCATGGTTTTCTTCTGGGCTAGGACTGCATCGAGGAGTACTATAACCAGATTCATGTTCCAGGGATTACTTTGCCTGCAGGGTTCATGATAGCCCTGGGGGCAGGTGTGGTTGCAGGGAGAGAAGATGGGAAAAAGAATGTCATCATTCAGGTGAGAGACAAAAGCTGGCTTGGACCACAATGGTAGCAGAGGAGGTTGTGAGAAAGGGATCAGATTTGGGTAAATACGAAATCCAGGCCAAGCCACCAGGACTTACTGAGGGATCTGATGCAGGTAACTAAAAAGAAGAAGAGAAATGAGTCAAATATGTCTCACAAGTTCTGATCCCAGCTGCTGAAAGAAGAGAGCTGCCTTTGGGGCACCTGGGTGGCTCAGTTGGTTAAATGTCTGATTCTTTATTTTGGCTCAGGTCATGACCTCAAGGGTCTGGGATTGAGCCCCAAGACAGGCTCCATGGAGCCTACTTAAGATCTCCCCTTCTCCCGCTGCCTCTCCCCCCTCAAAAAAAGAGGGAGAGAGTTGGAGAGTTGACTTTCAACATGTAAGAGGCAGAAAACTGGGGCTTTCCTAGCCAAGAGACACACTGATTTTTAAGTGATGGACAAAAGAAGCCAAATCAACAAATGCACAAGAAGAGAGAAGCCTGAATGAAGGGGAAAATAATGAACTATATTTCTATAGAGAACAAGAAAGTAAATGATAGTCCAGTTCTTAAGAGGGAAGATGGAATACTATTAGCATTTCTTGAGATTATACCACTTATCCTGGGGTTTAGACACTGAATTTGTATCAACCAAGGCAGAATAAGTTGTTTATTTTTTATAGAGAAGAATCAAGGGTTGGTGGGTACATAGGGCAACCTTGAAAATGATGGGCAGGAGAAAAAAATGGAAGTGAGGGAAGAAAGAAAACTTCTCATCACCCCAGTACTGTAGGATGGTAATGCAGTTAATCCTGGCACACACCCCACCTTCTCTGCATGCTGGTGGGAAACAGCAACATGAGTGTGCAATGAAAATCTTTATAGGCAGGAAAAAGCTTGACACAAATGCACTGGTTTTCTACTGCTCTTATGACAAATTGCCATAAACAAATGACCAAAATGGCATAAATGTATTATCACATGGTTCTGGGGGTCAGAAACCCAAATTGGATTTCTGGGGCTAAAACCAAGGTATCAGAAGGGTCGTGTTCCTTCTGGAGGTTCTAGAGGAGAATTGTTTTCTTTCCTTTTTCAGCTTCCAGAAGCAACCACATTTCTTGGTTCCTGACCCCTGAGGATAGACCCAGGTGACTGATGGTATTAGGCTACCTCCAATTCCTTGACTTCACCCTGATTGAAGCTAGATAAATGCCTGGACTTTCCAAGCCACATGAAGCAGTAACTGCTTCATCTCTCCTTCCCTTCCCTTCTCTCTCTCTCTATCCTTCCTTCCTTCCTTCCTTCCTTCCTTCCTTCCTTCCTTCCTTCCTTCCTTCTTTATTATCCATTCTAAGTTGGTGTCTGAACCTCAAAATCCAAAAATTTCTGATTATACTAGTAGGAAACATTGAAAACAAAAATTACCTATGTTTGGAGTTCTTTGATTCCCAGCAGTGATGCAAGGGTAGTTGGTATCTTAGGTGAAACACTGAGAAGGGCTGCAGTCTGCAGAGAAGGAAAACATTTGGTTTCCACCCCAAAGAGTAGATAGACATAAGGCACTGCATGCATAAAAACAGGTGGGCCAGCACAGAGAAATAGTAACCATTTGCCAAGAACAATGGTTTGAAATTTAGCCAGCAAGAGTCCTGGTCAAACCTCTACTGGGAAAAAACCCTTTCCTGGCAGAGCAAAATTAAAATACAGCTAAGAGGAGTTCAATGAGCGAGAGTCAGAATTCATCATGATGAGATTAGAACACACAAAAGCAAATTCCACCAAAATACCGGACAATTTAGAGGCATGGTGTGCAGAGGCCACATGCCTTTCCTTAGGCAATTTGCAATGAATGACAAAGAAAAAGTCACTGCTCCAAGGACGACTGTATAGAATAGCCTATCTTCATCTCCTTTTCTACGCTATTCACCCACAAAAGCTGCTAAGAGCAAAAGTGGAAGGATGGAAGTTGGAAGGATAAAACCCTGAGTCAGTGACAAACCAATAGGAATGTGAACCTGCTCTTAGAGCATCCCTGAGTTCTAGGGGTGTGTGAAGTGAAGGTGACTGAACTAACACAGGATGTGGAGCTGTGAGGGGGCCAGTGTCTGCTCAGACCTCCAGGTTTCCCATTGCCCTATAAACCCCACCACCACGGAGGCACTGTGGGCTGCAAATGCCATCACCATGCAGGTGCTCTCGGCTGCCAACCCCATCACCATGCAGGTGCTCTGGTCTGCCAACCCTATCACCATGCACGTGCTCTGGGCTGCCAACCCCATCACCATGTGGGCAGGTGCTCTGGGCTGCAGCTTCAGGAGCTTAAGTGAAAATCCCTCATGGCCCTCCAGATGCATGACCTAAAACACTAAGTCATCTGTCCCTTGCCTTATTCAACTCCCTTTGTCTCCATAGGAAATAAAATGCAAATAAACTCAGTAGCAAATAGCTCGCCTTTTACCACCCTCCCATTCTCCATCCACAATCACCTCTGCCCTACTCCCTCGAACTCACTTCCTTGCACATTCCAATAGAGGAATGCTCTACTTGTTATGAGTAACAATGCCAATAGCTAACAAAGTAGTAATCACCGATGATCCCCAAAGAACTGTAAGTATATTAACTCATTTAATTTAATTCTGTCAACATGCTATCTATGGAAGAAGCTAGTTTTATTATTTCCATTGCAATTTATGCCTGTATTGGAGCTTGAACCCAAACCATTTTGAGAAATTTAAGACATATATCTGAGATTGGCATTTATCTTGCTAGTCCCTGGCTCCATGTCTTACAAAACAGAACTAAACAAGAAATGGTTTCAAATGAGAAGGAATTATTTGGGGTTTGCATAATTGACATCATTATCTGTCAGGTGGCTTAAATAAACCCAGCAGCCATTATAAGATCATTAGAAAAGGGGTAGCAATAGGTCCAGAAGGCCAATTGGCTGTGTTCTAATCATGGGAGAAGCAGCAACCCTAACAGGGGCCTCGGGGAAAATGTATTGAAGCAGCTGGAAAAGTTTAATGACCAAATCAAGGTAAAGAAATGGCTACCTGTGCACCAGTGAATAGGATCATTTCAGCCTGTGTGATGTGGAGGAGCTTAGAGACGCTCTTCCTGCCACCCCTTGTTTCCCCGCTCCTAATGCAAGATCCCACAGCAGCTGAGGAAATCTGAGGACTCTCACACAGCTATCTGAATGAGGGTGGAGACAAAGAAGGGAAAACATCCCTGATGTGAGTAGCCTCGGCTCAGCAGATCCTAGCCTAGCCTGCAATCCCCTCCCGCTAAGGACCCAGTGGGTTTTAGGATAGGAATCTTGTCTGTGCATTTGTCTCCAGAATGCACCCTTCTCCTTGAAGGGGAGTGAGGCTTGAGGAAGAGAGGAACACTGCCTGCTAATTGAAGCAGAATCTAATTTTAAAGTCTCCTTTTCAGCAGGCATCTGGATGTTCTGTTTAATGCGACTGATTACCTGGGGTCTATTTCCTGCCCAGCAGCCTAGGGAGAGAAGTACCAGAGTAGAAAATGATGTAATGAGAACCAGGTTTAGGTGGAGCCTGAGTGCCTTGCAGAAGAGCATCCCATTCTGTAGTGAGGGGCTCCCAATCGCTGCGTATCTCAGAGGATCACCTTGGGACTAGGCTGATCTGAATTAGATGCTGACATCAGGGAGTTTCTTCTTCTCCATGCATTTTTTCCCCTCTTCAGAGTCATTGGATCTTGGGTGACAGAAGTAAAATGTTTTAGTTACTTTACATTTTGCAAAAAGCACCATGCAACCACCTTGGCCGGGTAAGCCAGGTTCATCCCCACTCTAATGTCCCCCAAACCATCTTTTACCAATTTACAAACCTTCCTCCCCCAAATCATGAACATCTTCCAATGCCTGGTCTCACTGATTTATCGTTAAAACGTTTGAGGTATCATTATACCCAGCTGACTAAGAATAGCAAGGCACAGAGAGGTTAGGGAATTCACCCAAAGCACATAGTTTGTAACAAAAATTTGCATTTACTAAGGCGCACTATGTGAAAGGCATGGGGAAAAGCATTCTGTAAAGACTATGCCAACTAAAAGCCACAGCAGCCTCTTGACATGGGGAGTATTGCCATTTTCAGTTTTGCTGCATAGATGAGAAACCAGAGTCTGGATGATGAAGAACTTACCCAAACACAATAGAAAGGAATCTGTGTAACTCAGGTCCTCCTGAGTGTAACTCCACAATCCCATGCTGCATTGTTAGTTCACAAAGACCTTGGGCTTGAATATAGTTCTCTTACTCAGAGTGAGGACTCAGCAAATTGGACAGGAAATACATCTATATGAAAATCCAATCTTGTTTAATATATAATTAGAGAAAATTAGAGATATAAAATTATTTATTGTGTGAATCTCAGTCCCCTAAAGACTTTCAGTTGCTTTGGTTTGATTTGGTTTGGTTCTAATTGATGGCTGTGCAAGTTTGGAACTGCCAAAGTGCCATTAAACTCATCGGTATAATAAAACTTTAGATGATTTAGAGGTCTCATTGGAAGTTTCTGGATCTCAGAGGATAGAAGCTAGACAGGGACGGATAAAAACAGAAGCAGCCACTCTGTTATTGGCATTACCAAGAGGGATTTTAGGAAGAATATAAACGTCTAGTGGGAATTTGTGAATTTGCTTTCTGTGTGATGTGCAATGGAAATCTACTCCCACATTCCCCCATGGAAATGTCAGTGAAATTCAGAGTGATTATTATGTTTGATATAAGTATGCTTCTTTTTCTGGAAAATACAAAGAAGTAATGAGCTCTGTATCAAGACTGTTGGGAGCCCATGGGGACAAGCAATTTCTCCTTTTACATCAAGAGCATAACTGACACCCAGCCTCAAGGAAGCAAAAGAAAACACACACACATACAGAGGCAGCTATACATAAATACTATACCTACATACAACTGGTGCTACCAAAATTATGGTGGCCCTTTCCAGTTATTTAAAAAATATTTCTTACTTGCATTCTAACTGCCTGCTAATTACTATAGTTATTTTTTAGTGGTAGGGATATGGAATTAAACAAAACAGAGTTCCGATCCACATGGAACTACTATTTCACTAGGGGGAAATGCTAAACAGAAACCATCTTGGATCCTGTCATGTATCGTTGGTATAGTAAAGAATGGCTGAAAGTGGGAAGAAAAGCATTAGGATGCCAAAGGAGGCCTTTTGAGAGAAGAGTCTTGTGACAATAAGAGGAATGAGCCTTCTAGATGAAGGGAAGACCATGTCCAAGGGCATGTGACTCCGAGGCTCAATGGAATTGAGCTTGATGTAGTCAGAAACACCAGTGTGGTCACAACATAGCAAACAGGAGGGACAGCAGAAGGATGTGCGATGGGAACCCAGGGGAGGCCAGATGTAGTAGTGTTTTGTAATCATGATGGGCAGTTTGTACTTATTGTAACTGGCAAGCCATTGGAGGATATGATTGAGTAACCCTTGTGAACAATGAACCAGGCATTACTATGAGTGGAAACAGGAAAATAAGTATTCCAGGTGTGAAATGGATTACAAGAGCAAGACTTTCAGAGAAGTTGACTTCAGATAGCATTTTGAGACAGTCTACAAGGGTTGCTGTGAAATTGGATGTTGGGTATGATGGAAAGCATTCTATTAAGTATGATGCAAGCGTTTCAATTCAACAAACATGAGGTTGAAGCATATGAAATCAGTGCTTCTGGAGGTGGAAACGAAGTTCCCAGTAGCATGTCCTCGTGGAAGTGGGATCTGTGAAGTTCCATGAAGGCACCCAGCCAGGAACTGCTGCTGACTTGCGTGGGGACTATGTGAGAGTCCCAACTCTTCAGAGCTGGCAACTCAGCCAGAATCATAGAGGGGGTCTATGATCAGAGAAAGAGGCATGCAATTTGAGAAATGATGTAACTAGCAATAGAGAACCCTGCCTTCATATGGCATTTTACCTGAGTCAGTGTAATGTCTTGCTCAGCAGGAATAAGCATCTTTTGGCTACCATTCTTGGTGGATGAATAAGCTAAGAAACAGCTCCTAAGTGAAGATTATCAATAAGTATACAATTCGTTATCACAAAATCTTATAAAGTATCACTGTACCCTTCTTATGGAGATGCCGTAAGGTGCATAATATGGGGGAACCTTGTTTTCTATTAAAAAATGTCCATAGCGATGATATAATCCCTACCTGTGGACAGAGTATGTGTGTGCTTTGCTGCATGTTATCTGCACATCATACCTGCTTAAACCTATATAAATATCTATCTACACTTTAATTTTTAAACTTAGTCTCGTCTCACCTAACTAGGACCACTTTTCTCTGTCATGCTTAATATAAACTATTATTATCATTCGAACAGAAACATATATACTTTTGGAAGGAGAAAATAAAATCTCACGTTAAAATAAAAATCCCAAGGGGGGGGATGGCTATTTACAATATCAAAAATGTCCAAAACCTAAATGCAAGGTCCAGTCTTTGCAAGGAAGTAGGGGTCTGAATCACTATTATTCCAACTTCATAGACCTGGAAATAGGAGCTCTGATTCGTCACGTAAAATGCCAAAGTCCACACACCAATAAGCAGTGATGCTGGGACTCAGATCCTTACCTCCCAACCCCACGTTCTTTATTCTATCTCTCACCTTAGTACATCACCTGGGATGTACTAGATGTCTAAAGGATACCTATTTAATAAATGCAAAACGAAATCATTTATGTTCTCTTACAAAATGTAGAACAGAGACATTTTGCTTAACTTAATGTATCTAAAATGTATACTTATTAACAATCATGGAAGCATCAGTTTTCCTCTCCTTCATCTATCAACATACATTTTGGCTGGTTTGATGTAAATCTTTCCTGTCTGAAGAGCCGTGCAACCTTCCCACAAACGCACCAGTGTTGGCAGGATTCAATGTTTGTCCTTGAACCCCACACTGGGTTTTAATTTGAGGACGATGGGCTCCAGAATTATTCTTTCTCTAGGCAGAATCCATTTCCTGTAAAAGTAGATAAGTGAGCATTTTGCTTCACAAGAATAGACATGGAAGGAAGTCCTAGGAGAAACCTATATTATTCTACTCATTAAATTTTTCAGGCCATTTAGGATACTTGTGGAGGTTTCAGGCTGCAGGACATTTTCTCTGTCACATTTTGTTTTTCAATTCAGTTCTACATGGAACAAAAGTTGATTGAATGCACACATTGTGTAACATATTATACTAGGTTCGGATTGGGCTAGAAAAGTAAATAAGATAGGGTCGCTTTCGACCAGGGGCTCACTGTCTGGGTGGAAGCAGGGAAGGTTCAAAGAGATACTCAGGAGATGTGTGACAGGACAGGTAAGCAAGAAGAATTTGCAAAATGTAAACGTGATGGGAGAATAGGATGGCCCCTAATCATCTTGTGTTCGGAAATCATGGCGGTTAGGTTAGTTTAGTACATACCCAGGGACAGAGGTAAGAAAGACATTACAGGGGTGGAGGGGAGTTAGCAAGACCACAGAATCAACAAAGGGTGGGTATGGTGAGGGACATTACGTGTTTCCTTGTGGTTGTGGCATGAACGTTCACAGGGAACATACCAGGTAGGTTGGAAAGTCAGTTCAGGGCCATTTGAGAGCCTTGAAGCTCATGCTAATGTTTGCTTCCCATTATCTCCCATCAGATCCACAGAGACTTGCACAAGGTCCATGCTTAAAAATGTGTGAAATAAACAATGAAATGCTAAAACTTAGGTACACAAAGATGAATAAGGTATGCTCTGGGTTGTTATGATTCTCAAGCCCTGGTAGAGGAGATGAGTTTTAGAGGCAGATATGTGGCTCAGGCAAGAAACGGATGGTCTGAACATCCATTATGCAAGCCCAATGAAGAGATTTTGACATTCAGGTGACAAGAGTCTATTTAAATATCTCTTTTCTTATCAAATAGAAGAGTCAGTCTTGAATACGGAAGATTCAATTAAGCCTGGCAAATCTATCTTTCATTGATTGTCTCCTGAATGAGAGAGACCTAGTTGTAGCCAAAGGAAGAACAGCATAATGGGATGGGGAAACTGACTTATGGTTAATTGATGTTTCAACACAGGGAAGCAGATGAATATTTGAAGAACACCAGGATGTGAGCTTCCACATGATGCAGTGTTCTTGTTGGCTCCCTGCGTGTGCCTAATTTACACTCTCAAAAGCTCATCCTGCCATTTCTGGAAGAGGCAGCTTACAGAGATGACTCTTCATCTCTTTGACCCTTGCTTCTCTACAATTAGCTGTAAAATGCACTCTGTACTACATCTCACTTATTCCTACCTTCCAGAATTTATCAAAGGAACTGCATGGACGATGGAGGTAATAACAGCGTCATGTAACATGACCAAAAGCTCTGGAACTAGGTTTGGCTCCTCCACACATGAGCCGTGTGATTGAAGGAAGGTCACTTCATACCTCAGTTTCTTCATCACTACAAATGAGCTGTACATTTTAATTGAATTTTGGAACTCATTTTGTAAAGTATAAAATAGGAGTTTATAAATTCCTTAACCAGAGTTTATAAATTCCAAGTGGATTAACATTCCATGTGGACACACATGCTTTTGGAGTATATAAAGTTCAGAGATCAAATGATTACATATTGTGTGTTTTTAATTAAGTACATTTTTTTTTTGGTCTGGTTTCTGTATCCATGCAGGCTTAAAAGCCTTTGTTATATTCTCAAAACATTCCTAGCCCAAAGGAAACTAAGCCTCCCTGCTGCAAAATGGTATGAGATGTTGGGGATTTAGAGCAGCTGTAGTAGGATCATTTACTTTGGTTACTAAAGAAGGAAAAGCTGGGTCATATAAAGTAATCTTCAGAATTCCTTGATTTATTGATCACTTTTCCCTACTTGTTTCATACTTAGAAGTCATGGACAGGGGCAGCCCGGGTGGCTCGGCAGTTTAGTGCCACCTTTGGCTCAGGGCCTGATCCTGGAGACCCAGGATCGAGTCCCACGTCAAGCTCCCTGCATGGATACTGCTACTCCCTCTGCCTATGTCTCTGCCAATCTGTGTGTGTGTGTGTGTGTGTGTGTGTGTGTGTGTCTCATGAATAAATAAATTTTAAAAATCTTTAAAAAAAAGTCATGGACAAAAAATAGTCAGGGGGAGTAGTTTTTTAGAAAGGTAGGATCTAATTTTGATAACTTGATAGATAAGTCCTGTTGCCAACTAGGGGAAATGCTGCAACACCTCAGTGCCTCTACTCTTTCAATCATTTCTATCTATCCTTGTCGTATCCCCTGGCAGTAATGATTTCTTAGCTTCTTTGTGATCTTTTAAGTGTGTTATCTTAACTGTTACTCCAAGAGCTTTGGGTGTTAATCATCTTATAAAGACAAACTAGTCAATTCAACAAAAAACAGTTAGTTGGACTATTTAATTATGTCCCTGAAATGAACTGATTATGAGTTCCTTGGATGAGTGGCTAAGTCCCAGTGACTCCCAGATAGTCCCATCTGTAAAATAAACTGAATGAAATTTCTGCTTCAATCCCTTCTTGAGCAACAAACTAGCTCCTGCTACATTGCCACACTTGCCATTGAGCTCATTCCATGTTCTTTCTGTCGTTGTCCATCATGTTTTCTCAGGCTGCACTACAGGTCTATCTTCTTCACCTATTGAATCCCCAATCCTAAAAACATTTTAATCTAATGCTTCCCAGATTATTCCATTCACAATACTTTGTTCTTTTGCTGAATTCCATTTAGATATCTTTAGCACAGTCTGCTACATGGCAAGAGCTAGATATAAAATTATGTGCATCTCCACCTCAATGTTGAAAGGAAATCATCTTAAGGTCCCTCTACCCTAAGATGCAGAAGCAGACCCAAAGTGCTTCATGATTTGCACATGTTAGTGAAAGAGCAAAGTCCAGAACTTGCATCTCCTAAAATTAGCATGCCGTATCAGGGGAGAGCTATACCATGACCTAGCCACTGAACTTAGAGAAGAAGGTGCAGGATTTCAGTAAGGAATTTGATGTTTGGGAAGCAAACCCAGTTGTGTGTATTGATGCCTCTGTCAAGTGAGTCAACCTTGGGGTAAGGTCTCAGCACAAATGGAGTAGTGAGTAGCTTAGAGGAGAAAAACCAGCAAGGTAATGAAGAATTGTTCAGGGAAGAAGAAACTGACCTCCAACAACCAGGTCAACAAGGTGAGGGAAAAAAAAAGAAAAGAAAAGAAAAGAAAAGAAAAGAAAAGAAAAGAAAAGAAAAGAAAAGAAAAGAAAAGAAAAGAAAAGAAAAGAAAAGAAAGAAAAGAAAAGAAAAGAAAAGAAAGAAAAGAAAAGAAAAGAAAAGAAAAGAAAAAAAAGAAAAGAAAAGAAAAGAAAAGAAAAGAAGAAAAGAAAAGAAAGGAAAAGAAAGAAAAGAAAAAAAGAAAAGAAAAGAACAGAACGGAAAAGAAAAGAAAAGAAAAGAAAAGAAAAGAAAAGAAAAGAAAAGAAAAGAAAAAAAAAAGAAAAGAAAAGGCAGAACCAGAGTATTGGATGAGAAAAGCATGGCTGGTGGTTTGAGTCCAAGCTCCTCCCTTGGGTACTGAGTGATCATGAGCATTTTGCTTTATGTCTCTAAGCCTCAGTTGTGTTTGTAAGGCAGACATAGACATTTATACCTCAGCATGTAACTTAGAGAATCAATAAATGTAGCCACATAGTCCAATGTCTTGCACTAAGGATGTGATCAATCAATGGTGGCTGCCATCTTGTTATTTTTCATAACCCTTGAAATAATGGGTTCAAGGGATATTTCCAAGAACATTTAGATCCATTTAGTACCAGATGGTGAGGTTGTGTTGCTGGTAATTTCTCATCCAGCTCCCCCATGAGCTGATACAATCCTGGGTGGCATACAGGTGCCTGGTTTGGCCCATAGTACACAGTTGTCAGGATGGAAGCACTGGGATGTCAGAGAGATGTGCAGGGGCCTGTTCCAGTCTAGGGCTTGTTCTGCTATATCATGCAAAATATGTTGCAAGCCCTTGATCTCCATGGTAACCTCCTCCCCACCCCACCCCCACACACAAATACACTAACATCTGGTATTCTTATTTTAGGCTATAGCTATTTTTTTCCCTCTTTTTCATTCACTTCTCCAGAGTTTTAAACTTCTGTAATGCATGGTAAGTTGCATCTACCTAATATCATTGACAGACTTTTCTGCCAGGAAAAGAAATGACCAATGAAAGCAAATCAATGGGCCATGGAAGAAGCTCTTCCCAGCAGTGACCTAATCTGCCTGTTTCAAAAGAAGGTGAAAAAACTGTAATTCAACAGCAGGCCAGGATTACTGGAAGCGATCATTTTTTTTTTTTTTTTATGCAGCATGGTCCCATGTTCTTTTCACAGAGGTTACGATGACGTGAACTGTAAGATGGGAGAGATATCACAGTAAACTTGAATCCTGGCCCTAATGCTTATCTGCTCAGTCACATCTCTGAGCCTCATGGTCCTTATCTGTGAAATGGTAAGAGCAATAGTCACCTGACCAGCCTCTTCAGGTTTTCTGATTGTTTGTTTAAAGATACCATATGTGAAAATTTTTGTACACTTTATCTTTATACTGACATGCAAATATAAGGTCTCATTATGTATCATGCTTTGATTCTCCCTTAATTTTTAGCAGGGGTCCAAAGCTAAAGCCCTGTCTTCTCTTTTCCCTTTCCTCAGTGGAGAAAAGTGCTACGTAGAGGAGAGCATAAGTATTTATCTAGCACTTGGAAGCAAGGGTTTTATTGTGCTTCCTTTACTATCACAGCTCAGCCTCAGAACAGGAGTTAACTTGGTACACACTTAGAAAATTTGCTGTGAAAAAAAAAAAAAAAGAAAAGAAAATTTGCTGTGTAGATATATTTTTGTCTTGCTTTGGAGCCTGTAAGAACAGACCCCTGAGACAAAGATTTGAGCATCAAGACAGCACTTGGGAAGTGACCTTAGGTAATATCTGTGGGGGGATGGGGAAGTGAGTTAAGGAAGGGAAGGAGCCATGGAAAGGTGCACTAACAAGGAAGTAATTACCATAATTGTCAACCAGAGCTTAATTATGCTGGGGGATGTGAGAGTCAGTGTAGAACACATACCTCAGAGCTGTCCCATCCAAAGCATAGTGAAGCTGGCATACTGGACCACCCACTCCAGTCTGGGGATCAGTTGAGGGCTCTTCACCAGGAGGCATTAGTTTCCCAGCACTTCTTGCCCACCTCTCACATGGACAGAGGGAGACTGCAGTGGGAACGATTCCAGGTATAGAATTGTGTTGGGAGATGGGCCAGCATCACAAAAATATTAAGGGATTATAAGTAGGGCTCCAATGGCAGCAGTTTCAATTATGTATCAGGAAGTTTGTGGAAAGCATCTTCATTTCTGTGCCTCAGATAGAGTTTTCTGTTATTCAATGATTTTAAAGGATATGATCTATGATTCGATGTTATTAATGTTGGATGTAGGAGAGAGAAACATTTGAAGAGGCAATGTGTAAATTGCTATGCTTTGGACCATTCGATATCTGCATCTCTACCTAGATCTCTCTCTATGTATGTGTATAGACATGTGCACATGTATGTATGTATACATATATATTTATTTATTTAAAATATAAGTGTTGTGTGCTGTGGCTAAGGATCAGGTGTTCTGGTGAGAAAAAGAAGTAGAAAACAGTTTTTTAAAATAGGCACTAGCTTTGCATTCACACAATTTCTTTGTAATCAATTGATATGTAATCATGGACAATTCACCTCTCCTCAATTGCAAAATTAGAGTCTTGAGCCAGAGCAGGGACAAAAAACTATATTTTCGGGGCATGTGCCACCATCACTGAATGAGGGGTGGTTGCCAAGAGCACTTGGCTGAGAATTATGAGACCATGTTCAGATTTGTGGAAGATGAACCCCATCCTCACCCACTGTTGTCTGCAGGGAGCCTGGAGGGGCCATGTTCATGCCTCCAAGTTCTGAATGATTGCACCAGGCACTGTGAACTCCCTTTACCCTATCCTGCTCTAGTTTTATTTTATAATCACCAACTTAAAAAAAAATTCTACTAATAGGAGACAGAAACAGATTTTTTTTAAGTCTCAAATAAAAAATAAATACAGTTAAAACTCACTGAACCTCCTTGTATCTCACTGTCTTCCCTGAAAAGTTCAGAAGATCCATCTGAACTGCTAATGCTCAGGGTCACTAAGATGAGCAGAAAATATCACTGTTCTGCAGTCATGAAAAGGATAGGTTAGTACTGATATCTTTCTCATGACAAGTAAATAAGCTATATTATCACACATGGGTGCAAAGGCCAGAATTTAACAAGAGTATAGAGGTCATAAATCTCTAGGAAACATGATCCAATATCATGAATAATCATTTAATTATTACATTTATTTATAATTTTAAATAGATTTTCATATAGATTTTTGTAAATGGTTCTCAAAACACTGAGATAAATAAGTTTCAAGCCTAAGGATGGAGTAGTGATGCTCCCTTTATTCAGTATTATATGCCCATCATCTAGAAGAATTTCAGACACCTTCAATAAATACTTGTGAAATTAATGTCTTGTTTTCCCTTTTCTAGACAAGATGATGTATTTTTCTCAGCTCATGCGGTTTATATACAGAAGAATCATTGCTTTAACACAGGTTTTCAAGGTATGTCCCAGACATTGTACCTACATGCAATCACAGCTAATGTTCAGACCCATCTGAAATCAAATCATTTTTTGTTTAGCTCCTCAATTAGACTGTAAGCTCTTATCTGTGTCTCTCACAGCTGAGGCCTCAGGACATAGCTCAGTGCCTTAGATGTAGCAGCTGATCAAAACCTAATTGTAAGAATTTCCATTTTAACAGTAAAATAACTTAGGCAAAAATTAAGGGACTAAATCAAATTCACTGAGAGAATGAATGACAGAGTCTTGCCTAGAATCCAGTTCTTTCCCTTCAGTCCTGATAGAACTAAGGAGGAAAATTTTAGAGAAATTAATTGCTAACCATTATGTCGGCATGCCCAGGATTTCAGTGCTGTCTTATGTGGATATTAAGAATAGCCCCCAAATTTGCCAGCTGCAAATTAGTTGGGGAGAAAAAAAAACTTAAAACACAGTGCCCAGAGAGGCACTATGAGTCAAAACACTATCAATCTGGGGAGATCTATGTTGCCTTTTTGGTGATCTCTGGCCTTATTGAACCTAATGGAGAGTAACTCCAAATGTCAGATTTTCCTGTTTTTCATTGACCCTTGGATTTCAGAGTGAATTACATTTATCACAGAAAGGTCAGCAAATTCTTAGGAGTGAAATGTGTGCAGAAAATAAGGGAAGTTTGATGGTTAATGGGCATTGGCTTTTCAGCATCCTTGCCAGTGGGAAGCATGTAGTCAAACTTCTAGCTTTAGAAAAGAAAGATAGAGATAAGTTACTACTACATAAATATCTGAGTCAATGATGCATTTGTATCTAAGCCTAAACTATCCAAAGAATAACAGTAAAATCAGCTTTTTCTGAATTTAAACTATGCAACTTACCCAAGAGCATCAGTAGCAGATACTTCCAGTGCTCACATCGTCTTGGCTCCCCTTTGGTTTCAGTCACAGTGGGTGTAGATGAATCAGGTTCACCTCCAGCTGACAGGTCCCAACTCAGATTGGCTCTCCTGTCTCTCTATATCATGCCCTGAGGTCTTCTACTACAGAAGCCCACTTAGTCCTCTCAAGAACATCCTGGAAATAAGTAAGAGTGGGGGAAAGCATGCCTTTAGTTTAACAAACAGATGTTGCACACTATCCTCTTTCAGGGAGGGACCAATCTATGATATGCATATGTGTGCACATCTGTCTTCAGTTAACAGAATGGGGGTACAAAGCAAATTTCAGGGACAGTTTTAAAGTCATTGATTAAATCTCTACAATAGGTCCTGGGTTTGCAAAGATGACCAGAGATGGCCCTTGAATTGTCAGAGTTCAGGATTCAACAGGTGATAGATATCTGGAAATATGTTTCTCCCTCTGTCATCTTGGCAGACTATTTCTCAATGAAAACTCAGGTCAGAAGTCACCTCTTTCAGAAAGCTTCTGACATTTTCCTTCAGAATCTTCCTCCACAAATGTCCTTGCCAGTTATTTTTGGATATATGTGCTCATATCTGTTCCTCTTATTAATAGGTGAGCTCCTTGAGGGCAAAGACTATACTTTCTTCAGCTCTGTCTTCCCAGAATGTCCAACAGTGTACACAGCAGGTCCTTAATAGAGGTTAAATTTAAGGAACAGAATTAAATTATTCATCCTTGTAACATTTAGCAAAGTGTCTTGTACAAAAGTTTGTGATTCTTTCCTTCCTTCCAGTGGATTATTCCTACTGCTATTCCTATGGACAAATTCTGTCTTTTTAATTCTATGAATGAGTAAAATCTCCAGTCATTTAAAACCAGATGGATATCCAATGTTCTTGGAGAAGAGTGGGTCAAATTTCTGATTCCTATATCTTGGGTACCTTAGAATTCAAAGCTCCTATAAAATTGATTTTGCTGCCTGCCGTTTTCAGGATAAACCAACACTCAAAGAAGATATTAATGTGGCAGCTACAAAAGAAGAGGATAACGGGTTGATGATCAAATGGTTCTGAGAAGTAAGAGAGAAAAAAGAACAAACAGCTGGCCTCTAGGCTTGTAGGAAGGTGGAGTGGTATGGCTTAACAGCATTCATTTTGTATTTTTCTCTCTTCTAGAAACATCAATGCCATCTTGTCCAAGGTCTGAATCTTCTGGCACCACTACCCTCTTCCTTCACCTCCGTCCACACCACACGCACATACATACCAAATAAATGCATGTAATCGAACACAAATGCAAGCCACCTGGCTCAATGAACATTTGGTGTGTACCTTCAACCATTTTTCCCCATTCTAATGTTGACACTCAATCATGGCTATAAAATGTAGGGGCAAAGTCATATTGCCATTCAGGGGCTGGATGCATATGCCATGTTGTGGTGGGCTGGCTGTGAAGCATTTTCTTTTTGAATGAAAGAAGTCATCCTGAACACACATCCATTGCTGGTAATTGCTTTTTCTTCTATATCACAGTATGCTGGAGGACATATATTTTGTTGTTTCCTTTCTGTTGGTTCCATTGCTTATTAATGGGTTTTGAATTTTGTATCATTAGGTTTATTTCCTGATTTTGGTCAGGGAACTTTACAGAGAGCTCTGCTATGAGAAAAACTAGAAGAAAGCAAACAAAGATAGCACACCTGGTCTGACAGCTGGTCAGAAAAAAAAGGAACCTAACTTTGCAGAACACCCTCATAGACAAGATCTAGTTTGCTTCTTTCAAAGACTGGAAGGTCAGGTTTAATTAAACTGTTTTACAGATTAAGAACTGATTCTGCCTGAGAGGTAAAAAAGACTTGGCCAAAGTCATTCACATGGAAAGCTATGGGACCTGCTTGCTACAAAATCAAGTCTTGGCTCTTGTCAGTTCTTTTTAGTGGGCCAACATAAAAGTTACAATAATAAGAATAAATCAGTTATCTAAAAATAATAACGTATGATCCATTAAAATAATTAGTGCCACTCACTATATAGTTAACTATATAGTTAACCATTATTTCTGGTACTCATTTTAGTATGGTTTACAAAGGGAGAGAAGTACTAATAAGCAACTTGTTCATGACCCTATTGTTTTTAAATAGCTGTGCTTAAATCATACTTAGGTGCAACAACATTCAAAGCCTGTATCCTCTCACTCCATCACCAGATTTATAGTCTGAGAGTGGTGGCCAAGTTCAGTGAGAGTATTTGTAGTAAATAGAAACTGATGACCCTAAAACCAAGAGGACACGGAAGTTAACAAGGGTTTTTTGTTTTAGTTATCAAATCAAACAGTCAAAACTCAAACTAGAGAAATAGAAGACAGAAATATTAGTAGAGAGTTAGCAATTTGCAAATAATTTTAAATTGAGGTACCATTACCAACAGGATGAGAATACATAGATAGAGGATGTTTTAGTCAGTTTGAGCTGCTTTGACAAAATACCATAGACTGGGTGCTTTCAGAACAGATATTTATTTCTCAGTTCTAGAGGCTAGAAGGGCAAGATCAGGGTGCCAGCAAGTTTGGGTTCTGGCGAGAGCCCTCTTCCTGCCTTTGCAGGCAGCCTCTGTGTGCTCTCACATGACCTCCTCTGTGCACAACTGGATATCTATCTATCTATCTATCTATCTATCTATCTATCTATCTATTACCTACCTACCTACCTATCTACATATATACTTTCAGGGGTTCTAATCTCTTCAGGAATACCTTGCATGACCTAATTATCCCCCAAAGACCTCATCTCCAAACAAAATTACACTGGGAGTTAGAGCTTCAACATATGAAGTTTAAGGGACACAATTCATTTCATATCAGAGAAAATGAAATAAAGACTTAGTGGAGATGCATTTTCTCTTAGGGGAGAACTTGCTTCAGAAAGTACTGAATTCAAGCATTAAAGGCTGAATGGAAAAACTCGCTCTCTTTCTCAACCTTCCTAAGCTCACTTCTTGGCTCTGCTTATCTTGCTTGTGGCCTCATTGCCCCCAACTACAACGAAGTTCTCACCATATTCTTAAGAAAATGTACTTCCTCCTTTCATCTTTGTAATTTGAAGGATAAGTACTTCCTACCTTCAAAGTGAAGAGCCTGAAGGAAGAGATCTGTTGCCTGAGCTTGATTATAAGCCCTGGACTATGTGCTAAGACAGGAGGACTGGGTGACTGTGAGTCTGGGTTACACATCCAGGCTGGGGCCAGAGGATGGGGTCCTGTGATTGGTCATCACACAAAAAAAACCCATTGTTGCATGGGAGATGAGCTGTTGCCTAAGAAAATAGAGTACTTGGCCAACAGAAATATTTAGTGTGCAGTGCAGAAATGCCCCAGTGTAGTGATTGGTGGATGATGAGAAATGTAATAATATAGGGTATGAAAATGAGTAGGGTGGGAATCAGGTATTCTGGACTCTGTTCGATTACTCTCTGCACATGAACAATGAACTTCACTTCTCTGGGCTTCAACTCAACTATCAGTGATATGAGGAATTCCCAAATTGTTCTGTGTATACGAACCATTTTAGAGATTTTTAAAAAATATATGTTGCTAGAATGTCCTAACATGAGACAGCTGTATGTAATGATAAAAGTTTGAAAAATAATTATCTCTTGGCCAGTACTCAGGGACCACTGTAGTGGGTGACCTCTCTGGACTTTTGCTGTTCTAATATTTGATGATTATAATTGAGAGAGAGATAGAGACAGAGGTAGGGAGGCAGAGAGAGAAAGACAGAGAGAAAATATCTTTGGATGAGGAATAAGAGCATGTAGACTTTCATGGCTGACCCAAGATAGCTGTGCCGTGTGCCACTCAATACTCCCATTACGGTCTCCACTTGCTGATAAACAGTGAAACCCTGCCACATGCTTTCAAGCAAAGAAGATTCTCAAGACTTTCCAAATAAAGATCAATGGGCTCATTCTGCATGCAGACAATTTCATCAACGGAAACACACACCGTAGAAATAGACTACTCCCCATGGTTTCCTGCCCTCCAGCTTTCGTGAAGTCATAACAGATGCTCGACAGCCTTACAGAGCCCCAGACTGCTAGCAGCTGTGCATTGACTCCTGCTAATTAAGCCACCTATCACCTGACCAACACTGCGTTCCACGTTGGGATTGCTCTAGGAGAGGCAACAGTCACACTAATCATTCACCTTGAGTGGAAAAGATTTCAGACACAAAACGAGCTTCTTCCAGCACTGCCTGCTCCTACAGGGAAGACAATAAGCTCCACACTGAAAGGGAGAACACAATTTACTGGGGATTAGTGTCACAGCTCGTTTTGAGTGTGAAAACAAATCGCTTAGAGATCCTTTAGTCATGGAGTTCTTAACCAAGTTATAAATCTGGATCACTTCTGGGTCTTTTGGATTACAGATCCCTGGACCCCAATCTGGCCCATGTGTATCAGAATCTCAGAGGGGTGGACACATGTGTAGACTCACAAGTCTTGTTTATTCTGATGTGGTTAAAATTGATCCATCAAAATCCCCACCTCTGTAACAAATATGGATGCTGATGTCTATCTAGCCCACTAAGGGGTTAATTTGAGACTAAACCTCAATTTTTTTTTAATTACAAAAAGGAAAAAAAGATAAATGCAGGATGAAGATTTAAGGGCTGAGGCTATCATCTTGCATTATTTTTGAAAAGTTAATTTAAAAATATATATGTTTATATATCATGTTAGGGTAGGGAAGCAGCAAAGGTAGTGAACATCAGTTTGGAGTCACATAAAAGATTTATATCTTGACCACATCTACTTATTTGGCACAATATTATAACACACACACACACACACACACACACACACCTGGTAGTTAATAGTATCTGTCTGAAAAAATAATCTTGCTTTCAGGATTCGAATTTCAACCCCATGACCTACTGTAAAACCTCATGCAAGTTAGTTAGAGAGTCCTCAAATATGAATTGGGATAATAGTAGTGCCTACTTCATAGAATTGTTGGAAGATTTAATTTTTTAAAGATCATAAATGTAAAGCACTTTGTTCCATTCTTGGTGTGTAAATTCTTAGGAAGTATGAGCTATGATTATCATTGAAAGAAACATGTTTCTACTTAGTGAAGACACCAAAGTCTAAGGTTAAATCTTGATCACACCATTTACCAACTTCCATGATCCGCTTGCCAAGTCTGGTCAAAGCGGGGAATGGACCAATGTGTGTCTAAAAGAGGCTAATAGAGTGGGAACAGGAAGCCAGGAGATAGCAGTTTTAATGTTTTCTACTCAGTGTGGACTGTGGAACCTCAGCAGCATCGACATCACCTGGGAGCTTGTTAAAAAACAAGAATCTTGAACCCTACCCCAGACCTATTGAATCTAAATATGCATTTTAACAAGATCCCTAGGTGATTCATATTACATTAAATTTTAAGAAATACTACTTTAGTGGGTCAGATCCAGGCAAGGCAGATGCTGGAACAGAAAGCATAACTCAGCACAAAACTACAAAACAAAAATAGAATGTCCCATTGGTGAGTAAAGACAGTTACAGAGTAAACCCATTGACAGGTAACTGACAGGTAATTTTACAGGGACAGAGCCAGTAAATGGAATTCTGGAATAGAAGGTTTTGCTATCTAGGACTGTTCTTTAGGGTCAGTTCACTTAAGAGGGTCTGTAATCCTGACAAGAGAGGTCAAAATATCGGGCAGATTTAGAAAACATAGCTGACTTCATACATCAGAGGCAAAATGAGAAGCTTGGACAAAATTTCAGAGCTGGAAGTGGGTCTGGGCAAGAGCAAAGCTGAGAGGCCAGAGGGAGAACAGTCAAGTGAGCTGGGGAAGGAGCAAGAATGAGGGGCTCCAGAGCAATGTGAGGCCCCAGCTCTTTTGCAGACAAAGTATGAAGCACCTATACTGTGAGAGCCAGAACTTTCAGATGGTAGCCACTCTGTGAGAGGCAGGAGCCATGAAGCTTCTCAGCCCCAGAAGCAGGTCACCATTGTCAGGGGACATTGACAGAGGAAAAGTGTCTGCTCCTGCACCCCAAAATTGTGCTTAATGATCAACTGGGAGTGAAACACTGGTATTTCTGCTTTCCTAAAGTTCTCCCCGGGGGTGCTGATGCCCATCCGGAGCGAGAAAGCCACCAGTGGGAGCAGGGCAGCAAATTCCACACAAGTCCTGTGCAGACGTGAGTCATCCACAGAGATGGGTCAGAGAAGCCCATTGGAGAGGTTAGAGATGTGAAGAGAAAACCCCCAGCTGAGGCCAGAGAGGGTGATACTCTCTTCTGAGGGATTTTTCTTTCCTAGACTGAAAAATATTAATGTGTGGAGGGGCAAGGGGTAAAATTAAAATTGCCTCGAATTGCACAAAATAAAAGTAAATACTCCATTCTTTCAGGCACCTGCTCAAAAATATTCACTACGTACAGTTTACCATAATGGCCTTCTAAAAATATTTCAGTACTTTACTCCATACATATATATGTAGTATATGTGTACTGTCACCGGCCTTGCTTTCTTCTTCCCATTTAATAACATATTGCAATTGTCTTTCCATATCAGCTCATTCTTATTTATTTCAATCCTTCTAAATGTCACACAGTATTTCATCATTTGGATATGCCACAATTTATATAGCCAGCCCCCTCTTGAAGGACATTTTTTGCCAGGTCTTCTCTTTCTCATATTACAAAGCTGAAACAAATATCCTTATGTATCTTGCTTAACTTTTGCCAAAATATCTATACAGGGTGTCCATGTACCTATACCAGGATATCTTAGTGACAGGTACACATATCTTGATTTTTATAGACATTTTCTGTACACCTTCCACAAAAGTTGACCATTGACGCTTTTAATGACAGTGCTTGTTTTCCTAGCACCCTCTCTGACAATGGATATGATATTCTCAAACTTTAACATTTTTTTAAAAGATTTTATTTATTCATTCATGAGAGACATACAGAGAGAGAGAGAGAGAGAGAGAGAGAGGCAGAGACACAGGCAGAGGGAGAAGCAGGCTCCACGCAGGGAGCCCGATGCGGGACTCGATCCCGGGACCCCAGGACTACACCCTGGGCTAAGGGCAGGTACTAAACCACTGAGCCACCCAGGAATCCCCAAACTTTAACATTTTTGTCAATCTGCATGGTAAACCGTGCCATCTCTTTCTAGTTTGGATTTGCATTATTTAAAGATGAGTTGCTTTGGACTTTAAATATATCAGGAGACAGTTCTGGTACTTGTGTCTATAACTGATTCCCCAACTCTGTCATAAATCATACCTCATTTACCTTCTCCATCCTCACCCAGTATGCTCTGGCACAGAGAGGCTATACGTAGCTGCTGACCTGACCGACTGAAATGAATTACCAACTGTCCAGAAGTGGTTTCACTGCCATTGCTTTGTGTGTGTGGCTATATGTTGGGGGTGGATACTCAAACCTAAGCCAATAATAGCTAACATTTATTGAGCATTTATAATGTATGCTGTTCTACGTATCTATCATATATTATCTCAACTAATCTTTATAACCACCTATAAGGTGAAGATTATGATTGTTTCCATTTTATTCATAAGAATTTAGGCCAGAAAGGTTAAATATATTTTCTGGGTCCATGAGCCTGCAAAATTAAGATGCACCAAGCTAGGGTTCAGCTTTCTTATGCTCTTCATGTCTATGCTACACACCAACTCTTAGTTAGTTAGATACCCTTTTTCTTGTTCTCCAGGCAGGTAATACCAGAACCTTCTCCTGGTGCAGAGTTCTAGGCAACACCCCTCAGAATATCATGGCAAGCTTGGTGTTGCATTACTGATGGGTGCACAGGAGTGAAGCCACCATATCTTGAAGCTCCACAGACGCACTCTCTGATCCCTACTGTGGATCTGTTCGCTCTTCTGACTCCTACATTGGATCTCTTCACAGCAGGATATTAAATGTGACCCTTCCTGTAGTCAGAGATTCTGCAAAAGTCACAAATGCTGAGATCAGAATAGTTGATTTGAAATACACTCCTGTATTGCAGGTCTTGCAAATGAATGGCCCATAGGTGGTGGTTGTATCAGGATCAGCCTATCATGTAGGCAGAGGAGGTCAGAGGTTGTATGCTGGAAGACCTACTTTGGGGAAGGATGAAGATAGGCAATAAATTCTTGCTCACTGGGATGAGGAAGTCTTTCTGACTTTTCCTCTTAAAGCCAGCGAGGGGCTTCAAGGGAAATAATCAGAGATATATATTCCTTGGAAGTCAGGGAACTTAAGGACTCATACCTGAGAAGCCTAAAGGCTAAAGGTAGCTGCTGGGGTAGCAACACAAAGAACTGATGGGACTAGATGGAGCAACCAGCAGAGCACTGCCTATGGCAAAGGGAGGAACCAGAACTTCTTACCTCGGCACATTCCCAATTGAAGAGGTTTCCACCTTTGGAGCTCCAAGGAGCCCTCAAAGGCACTCCAAGAAGTAATAACTCAGCTCATGAACATTGGCAGAGCATAACCCTACTGGCCATAAAACAGAATTTCTGTATCTCTGTCTGTTACCTCTCCTCTGTCCTTGGAGGCTCAGGGATAGCATGGAGGAGAAGGATAATAAGGATATGAAGAAAAATGTAATGAACACACAGGGAAGCCCTTCCAGGCCTCTGTCTGAATTCAGGTGTTCTAGTCTGAGGCAGAACAAGTTGGTGATAGAGAGAAGCTTTAAATTGGATGACAGATTACACTAATGGCACTGCACATTTTCATACAGCAAGGTGACAAGAAATGCTATGGGACTTAGCCCAGAATCCACCTACAAACTAAAGGAACTTCAGCAGGATTTTACAGATGCGACATGATAGAGTTGGTTTGCTTGCATCCCTTTAAGTCTAGCTCACCTTGAGAAATTTGAGAATTTGGTTGGGACTCAGCTCAATTCCTGGCTCTGGGTTTTGTGAAGCTTCTATGAATCCCCAGCTCACTGCCAGTACCACCATGTGCTTGCTCAATCCTTTCAGATGGCAGACCATGGCCACATGCCTCTATTCTGTCTTTCTCTTATTTTTCAGGTCATTACAGAAAGGGATGAAAAAAAAAGAATAGAAATAAGACAGCAATGTCCTGTTATTATATCCAAAGCTCCATTTGAAGACATGTAAACATGCACTAGTGTTCTGTATAATCACAGATTTGTATGTATTATCATTTGCTATTAGTTTTATTTCTCCTATTTTAAACGTTATTATCCAAACAGGCTGGGCACAAGCTTTCTGTACTTGTTCCACCATAAATAAACAAAAACGCCTAAACACAATTTGTAAAATGTCATCTCCAAACCACAGCTAGGATGCTGCATAAGTAGGAAACCAAAATTAAATCAAACTGGGCACAATGCCCAGACCACAGGCTTTGGGCAAACAGACATGGAGGGAGAACATAAGAAAAGACACTAAATTGCAAAAAACTGATAGAATAACAGGGAAACCACAGTAATTAACCCTAGGACCATTTCGTCTGTTCTGGGTTCCACCTTCTAGATCCCTTCGGAAAATGAATGTTGAAAATTAACCATCTTTATTTGAAGTGAACCTCCATTTTTTTGGCACTAACTTTCTTATAAGCCAAGCTAGGGGAAAAGATAATAGTCTGTTATTCTGCAGGCATGGGTCATTTCCTTTATTCACCTAATACTTACTTATGAAATAAAATAGTGATGGAGCACTTGGGTAGCTCAGTCAGTTAAGCACCAACTCTTGATTTTGGCTCAGGTCATGATCTTAGGGTCATGATCTCAGGATCATGAGATTGAGCCCTGTGTTGGGCTCCACACTGGGTATGGAGCCTGCTTAAGATTCTCCCTCTCCCTCTCCCTCTGTCCCTCCTCAATCTCTGCTCCCATGCTCTCTCTCTTAAAAAAAGTAAAATAGTGGCAAAAGTAGTGCTAATAATAGTAAAAATCATGACAAAAACAGTTGCAGCAGTAACTACAGTAACAAGCGCTGTTCTCCTTTCTTGGCCAATGTGACAGATGTTCCTCATCCATGCCCCTCAGCACATCTGCATCTACCTAGAGCTCTGGTCCCTGACAGACTGGATCCTCCCAGCCTCAAGCATCTGGATCTTTCATCTCTCTTCTCCTCTGCCCGAGGTCTTTCTTCAAGCCCCATAACAATTGGCAGATGCTCCACCACCACAAGTCACAAACCATGAGAGGGGTGGAGTTGACATCCCAGGGGGCAGCTTTTAAATTTTGTGGGATGGGAGTCCATGGATAAAAGCTTCAGTCTCCCTGGTTTTTGGGTGGACAGTCTGAAGTTTCTTAGCAGGTCCCGGTAGGCTTGAACCCCAATGGTCCAGAATGGAATCCCACTTACTGGTGTGACTTGACTTTTCTCCCTTCTCTATTTACCCTACTTCTAAGTTATCTCCCCAAACTTTACTTGCATCAAAGTCCTAATTTCAGAGTGTCTTTGGATGATCCAAAATAACAGAGTCATCTGCTATGAGGCAGTTACTTTAATCTGTATCTGTAATGCTCAGAATAAGCTTCAGTATTTTATTTATAATATCTCTAATCCTCAGGATAAATGCACATTAAATATTATAATCTATATTGAAGAAATGAGAAAACTAAGAGCCAGGCTAAATAACTTTTGCCTGAAATTTTGTAACCTGAAAATGGCAGATATAACATTAGACTTGAGCTTCAAAGCCAGTACCATAATTTTTAGAGGATCTTGTCATCCCTTCTTACTTGCCAACACCATAAGCTCCATTATGATAAAAGTCATACTTAGCTTATCATTGCAATATTTGCCACATCTAGTACTCTAGATAAATATTTTCTTCAATAGATTGGGGAATAAATCAATGAATTTAATGTACTCAACAATCATGCATTGAGCAGCATCTAAACCAAACATTGTTGTTGGCTGGAAGGTACAAAGGTGACTATAATAAAAATTTCCCCTTCAAAGATATCATGGCCTACCAGGAAAAACAAGATAGGTCAACAGATGAAGCAGAGTGAGCATGGATGACACAAGAAGGAACAGAATACATTATGGCAGACATAAAGATATAGAGATGTGCCATTCAAACCCTCTTCAAGAAATGACTTGTTGCCCAGTAATGAAGAGTGGGGACAGCAGAGAGCCAGCTATCACCTACTTGGGCTGTGCCTCAGTTACAGAGGGATGACTTGTTCTTACCCCTCCAAGGACAACCCATGCCCACCGACTACATGAAGCAGGCAGTAAAGCCCAGTCCATCCTCACTTGTGGGATAACTCAGATGGAAAACATTTTCTCCAGAGTTCTGCACCAAAGCTGGACTTTATCCTCTGATTAATCTTGTTTCCTTTCTCCCTTTGCACAGGTTCTGATCTCTAATAAACATTTTATACTCCAAACACCATCTAAGGATTTGCTTCCAGTGAACTCAACTAGTGATTAGGGGTATCAGCAGTGATCTAAGCAGTGGTGAGGTAGTATTTTGAAGCAGAGTCATTCACCATCTGAGGAACAAAGAGGTCCAGCACTAGTAGAAGGTGAAGTAAAGACAGACCCTGCCATAAGGTTGTTATCCAGTTGTAAACAATTTTACTGGTGAATCAAGTTGTATAAGAGAAAGGATTCAACTAGGGTGTAAAATGTATTAGGCATTTGTGAAAGCCATATGGAGGAAATAATACCTATCTCCTTATTTAAAAATCAACCAACTGCAGATGTATCTACAAGATATTTTCACAGCACTACATAGATTAGCATCTGATTAAATAACTGGGTCCTACTTCCTAGTCAAATTGACATATAAAACTATCACAATGGTTTCTCTGTTAGAGTATGGTCATACAGGGGGCAGGTGATATCCTAAAGTAATATTCAACACCTAGCTAACAGTTATCCATGGTATCCAGTAGGCCTTCCAAGTGGTTATATCTCTGGTCCCAGAAATTACAGTGGACATATTTGGCAGTTGAGACAATCTGCATACTGAGACCTTAGTTTCTAAGGTAAAAACTATCATTGTAGGAAAGGTCAAGTGGAAACCTCTGAACCTACCAATGTCTTCTTTCTCTCATGCAGGATGGTTAATTAAAAACTGCATCACATCCTCGGAGGAAGGCAATATTAGTGCCACTCTTGAGAATTGAGAAAATGTTGGGGTGCCTGGGTGACTCAGTTGGTTAAGTGCCTGCCTTCAAGTCAAGTCATGATCCTAAGGTCCTGGGATAGAGTCCCACATAGGGCTCCCCCCTGCTCAGTTGGGGAGTCTTTTTCTCCCTCTGACCTTCCCTCTGCTCATGCTCTCTCTTTCTCTCTCTCTCTCTCTTTCTCTCTCTCTCTCAAATAAATAAAATATTTTTAAAAAAAGAATTGAAAAAGTTGGATCAAGATAATTGCTATGATCTCTTCATTTAATTAACTATACTGGACAATATAGAAACCAGAGAATCCTGGAGGATTACCACATAAAACTATAGCTCAACCAAGTGGTAGCCCCAACTAGCACCACTATGAGAGAAGTGGTATCTTTAATATGGCAGATTAAAATCTCCTCAAATACCTACCATGCAGATTTTGATGTTGTGTTCTTTTCTATCCTTATTAGAAAAGATATCAAAACAGCTTGAATATTCATAAAACAATAACAACAACACACACACAACACAATTTTTTTTAAAAGGTTTTATTTATTTATTCATGAGAGAGAGAGAGAGGCAAAGGGAGAAGCAGGCTCCATGCAGGGAGGCCAACGCGGGACTCGATCCCAGATCTCCAGGATCAGGGCCTAGACTGAAGGTGGTGCTAAACCGCTGAGCCACCGGGCTGCCCCAACACAGGGTTTTGCCTGGGATTATGTTACCTCTTCTACTTGCTATCATTCTAATAAAGTTCAAAGTGACTTGGACTCTCTGGATATTCTGACAAATATCACATTGATTGATTACATTGATGATGTCAGGTTGATTGAGCTGAGTGAACAAACAGTGGCTAATAAGTTAGAAGCCTGGATAAGACATGTATGCTTCAAAGGGCGGGAACTAAACCCTGCAGAGATTTGGAGGCTAGACATATCTGTGAAATTTTAGGAGTCAAATCATCACTATGAAGAACAAATCTCCAAACCTACTGGGGCCTCTTAAGGTTCTGGAAATGACATGGTCCGTAGGTAGGGATATTGCTTTGGTCCATCTTCTGGGTGACTTAGAAGACCCAACTTTAAGATGGAACTTAGCAGCCCTATTGCTTGAACCATATGATCTGGAATGCCCCATGGCAGTGGTGGGGAAAAATGCCATGGAGTGTTTTGGGGAAAAGTCCAATAAAAAATACAACACAGCTATTGAATTTCAGGAACAAATCCAAGCCACCTGCAGCAAATAATTATAAGCTTTTGGAAAACAACCCCACGTAGAGACAAAACATCTGACCATAGCACATTAAAAGGCAATGTGACCCAAACTGCCCATTATGAACTGGATTATGTCAGATACACCAGGAAATAAAGTCAGGTAATGCCAACAACCATTCACCATAAGATGCAAATATCATATTTAGGACTCAGCCTGAGTGAGACAGAGAGCACAAGCAAACTACACAAAAAACTAGTCCAGATACCATGATATCCATCTCTCTTGAAAAGAGTGTCACTCCATAAGCTCAGACTGTCACTGTATAGTGGAATCCTGTTCAACCTCATTAAGGAAGAGTTAATATCCAAAGCATGGTTTAGGAATTTGTTGGTGCAGAATGGAAACGTAAGCTAAAATGAATGGAAATTTCACTGTGGTCTCATGGAAGGGTTTCACTGAAAACCAAGAGGGAGAAGTAACTCTCCCAATGAGCAAAGTTTTGGTAATGGACCTGATCATTCACTGTAAGTAGAAAGACACATGTTTTGAAATGAGAATATGTATAGTACATCATGGACAGTGGTAAACTGATCAGAAAAATATTAAAAGGATGAGCACTGGGTGTTATACTACATGTTGGCAAATTGAATTTAAATAAAAATGTTAAAGAAATAAAAATATTAAAAGATCAGGGACAAGGAGGGCTACAGAAATAAACACAAAGTATGAAGACTTTTTATCACTTGTTGACACCTATCAGAGAACATCAACCACTGACAAAATACTAAATAGGCAAGGGCACAATAACTCCATTGCTGATATAGTTTAGTCTCTGGGATCAGCCACTACATTGTTGTCACATTGGGTACATGAATGACATGACCATAGTTAAAGAGGTGAAGGCTCTCCATGGGTTCGTCACTAAGGACTCCCATACACCAAGGCTGATTAGCTGCTATCACCATGGGTTATCCAACATGCCAGCAAGAGAAGCAAAATTTCAGCCATGATACAGTGCAATTCTTTTAGGAGACCCCACAACTTGATAAAAAATAATTGACCATTGGAACCTTTCTATCCTGGAAGGGTCAATAGTTTGTCCATGTTAGGATATATACCTAATTTAGGTACTTCCAGGACTTTTCCTTTGCTTCCTGCAGGACCTCAATGAGCACCCACTATCTGAGGACTTATGGTCCGTCGTCATAAAATCCCATGTAACATTGCTAGGGAATTCAACTTTAAAGAAAAGAGGGGGCAGCTCCAGTGACGCAGTGGTTTGGCACCGCCTGCAGCCTGGGGTGTGATCCTAGGGACCTGGGATCGAGTCCCACATCGGGCTCCTTACATGGAACCTGCTTCTCCCTCTGCCTGTGTCTCTGCCCCTCTCTCTGTATTTATGAATAAATAAAAATCTTTTAAAAAATAAAGAAAAGGAGGTAGGAAGTGAGAACATAACAGTGGAATCCACTGGTCATATCACATATTGTTCTACCCAGAAGATGCCAGCCTGGAAGGGGATTGAAATGTCCTGCTCAAGGTTAAGCTGAAGTGGCAGCTTGAGGGCAGTACACTGCGGTGACTAGCATCCATCTTCTAGGATTCATTGCATCCATCGAATCAAACTTTTTATATGGTAGCGCTCTAAAGGAACAATGCACCAAAGAGTAGAAACAGGAATGACTCCAGTTGCTATCATGCGAAATTATTCACTTGAGGATTTTTATTTATCATTTCCACAAAGCAGGGGTATGCAAAATTAGAAGTCTTGATCTCTAGAAGGGGTACACTTTTGTCAGGAGACGTCAGAAAAATTCTGTTTAATCATGAGCTAAGCTGCTACCTGAGCAGTTTCAGTGGTTCTTTGTGTCCAGAGACCAACAGACAAGAGGTAATTGATCCTGATAAGCAGGTGGATACTGAACTCATGTTACAGAATATGGACAAAAGAATATTTGTGGAATCCATGTGACCTACTTGGATGCTTCTTGGCATTCCATTGATTATAAATTGACATATTGACATAGATAGCAACTCTGGCCTAAGTAGGGCATTGTGACAGGAGCTCTGACCTTGGTGGTGAGATCTAGATCATCCCACCAGGTGGCCTTGATAATAACAGAGGTGGAAAAGAATCTATAGTAGATCAAGGGCAAAGAAAGATACTATTATCTATTATGAAATGGAAACTTTTTGCAGTGTCAGGGGCTTTATTTCATCCTACACCATTTTTCACAGAACTAGACCAAAAAAAAAAAAATCCCTAAATTCATATGGAACCACAAAAGACCCCAAATAGTCAAAGCAATTTCGAAAAAGAAAAGCAGAGCTAGAGATATTGCAATTCTATACTTTGAATTATATTACAAAGCTGTAGTAATCGAAGCAGTATGATATTGGCACAAAGATAGGCACATACATAATGGAATAGAATAGAAAATCCAGAAATAAACCCACAATTATATGGCCAATTAACTTTAAACAAAGCAGAAAACAATATCTAAAGGGAAAAAGACAATCTCTTCAAAAAATGGTGGTGGGAAAACAGGTTAGCCACATGTAAAAAATGAAACTGGACTACTTTTTTACACCATACACAAAAATAAATTCGAACTGGATTAAAGACCTCAATGTGACTTATGAAACCATAAAAATTCTAGAAAAGAGCACAGGCAGTAATTTCTCTGACATTGTCAGTAGCAATATTTATTTATGTTTCCTGAGGCAAGGGACACAAAAGCAAACATAAGCTGTTGGGATTACAACCACATCAAAACAAAAAGTGTCCACACAGTGAAGGATACAATCAACAAACTAATAGTCAACCTACTGAATGGGAGAAGATATTTGCAAAGGATATCTGATAAGGGATTAGTATCCAAAATATATAAAGAACTTATACAGCACAGTCAATGGCCTTTTACATTTTCTGTTAAGAAGATTAATCCTGGAATTCTGAAGAAGTAATATCCTGAATATATTTGGACAAGTGAATTTGAACATCCCAATGGGTAGACTATGGTAGACCCAAAGATGTTCTATCATATCTCCCTTCAAGAAAGGGCTTCCTGCCCAGCTTCCAGGAGCATGGGCAGTAGTCTCCAGCTGCACGCACTTTCAGACCTGCCTTGCCTGAGATCATATCCTATGCGCAGCCCACTTCAGGAACTGAGTGAGGGAAGCATTTAATAATCTGGCTATTTTGGCCCAACTCGGGATGATTCTGGCTAGGATTTTGTCATTTAGGCACTTTTGTCTGTCTGCATCATGGTTCAACTTCTTGCTCCGTACAGTCCTGCTTTCTTTCCCTTCCCTTTCAGGAAATTGACCCCTAATTAACATTAACCTCACCAAAATCCTGTTTTACCAACTGCTTCCAGAGAGTCTGATCTGGGACATACTCCTAGAACTCAAATGTGTGAGTGACTAATTTCACTCACAGGAATTGGAAGAAAGCTTGGCAGAGTGCCTGCCATGCAGGGGTTATTCTATAAATACTAACTGGCTTGAACTGGACTGACATTGAAGTTGGGGGTTTTATATAAGTGGGCATTTTCCAAGGCTGAGGGTTCAGATCTATAAGGGAAGCTGGCACATGTTGGGAGAGCTGGCACATGTTGTAGAATGATGAATAGTGTGGGTTTGTCAGAGAAAACTCCAACTGGATATTTTGACCTAAACAATAAAACAAAGAGCTGAGTGTGCATGCAAGGTGACATGGGTGTGCTGTCAGAGAAATTCAATGTAAACAGAGTAAGAATGTAAGTGATGATAAAAGTCCGTAAATGGTGCAGCCCTTGAAGGAAAGTCCAGTACAAAACACTTGTCGTGCATTATCTTTTTATTTCTAATAACAGGGCAATAAAAGAAATACCATTATTTTTAATATTTTACACATGACACTCTAACACTTGAAAAGAGTTAGCAACTTGCTCTTTGTGAAACTACTTTAGAGATTGGATCTATCAATCTAGAAAGTAGAGGAATGGACAGAAATAAAAATGTGAAAGTTCCGTGAACCACTGTTAAATCACTGCTGACAACTGACTATCCTCAGATTTCTGTTCATATGGCTGTTATATCCTCTGATTTGTTTAAGGAATTTTAGTGAGGGTTTTGGTTACTTGCAATCGAAATCATTCCTCACTGCTAAATTGGGGGGTAATTGCATATTTAATAAAAATTGAAATCTAAGATGCTGTTAAAACTTCCTCTTTGAGCATAAAACTTTTTCAAACAAGATCATAAATAATTCCTAGATTTATCCTATGATTTATATGCCTCTAATGGAAAATAATAAAGTACAATTAGCAAATCTGCCTACTTTCTTGTCCCATAAAACAACATTTTACTACAAAATTTAGTCATAGCGTCCAGAAGTGAGAAATTACGATGGAGGCTGGCTTAGTACAACCACGTGCAGGATACAGGCATGTTCAGGATGTACATTTACCCCTTCCTTGAATGTCTCACCAATCATTAACCCACCACTGTGTGGGATGGCCTGTTTGCTGGATGCAGGGATGCAGTGCTTTGTAAAGCCCTTTCTTTGGGAAGGATTAAATTCTATTATCTCTCTAAAACCTCATTCACCAAACCTGTTTCTGACCCCAGAGGCTAAGTATAAGTTTATTAATTCTCCTTTATTTCACAAAGACAACTACTTGCCTTTTCCCCCAGTAGCCAACATATTTTTTTCATTCACACGGTAAATATTTGTTATCTATTATGCACTGGGTATTGTGCAGATACTGAGGATATGATAGTGTATAAAACGGGCAATGTGCCTGCTCTCCTGCAATGAGATTCTAGCAAGGAAAGGATGATTGCAAATGAATAAACAGGATAAAAATGTGTGTTCTGAAGACCAAAATCAAAAAGAGAGTATTACACTATGCACTGGTTTCCAGTGGGAGGGTCTTTAGATGAGGTGCGCAAGCCGGTCTAGTCCAAGGAGGTAATGTGCAGCTGAGCTCTGAGGATGGTAAGAAATAGTCAAACACATGGGGATTTTTAGGAAGAAATTTTCAGGGACACAGAACATGAGAGACTCCTAACTCTGGGAAACGAACTAGGGGTGGTAGAAAGGGAGGTGGGCGGGGGGTGGGGGTGATTGGGTGACGGGCACTGAGGGGGGCACTTGATGGGATGAGCCCTGCGTGTTATGCAATATGTTGGCAAATTGAACACCAGTAATAAATAAATTATATATATATATATAAAAGAAATTTTCAGGGAGAAGAAAAATAAAGTGTTAATTCCTTGAGGCACAAATAACTTTGGTCTCTCTAGAAACCGCAAGAAAACTGATGTGTCCAGGGAGTAGGGAATGAGAAAGAAGTGAAAAGAGATGCTATCGAAAGGAACAGAAGAGCTGATCAGCAAGTAGTTATGGGTCAAGGTGAGTTGTGATTTGATTAGTATGGGCAATAGTCTGATCTAACGCTAACACTAGATTATCAAATACCTATGTCAGGACAGTGGTTTTCCTAATTTCGTGGGAGCCTCACCGTACAGATGTCACCAAGCTCAAGTTTCAGTTTTCTCATTTGTAAAAATAGAAGACTTGATTAAGCTACAAATTTTGTAGGTTAAATGAGGAGAGGGAGATGTGTGATTTGTGAATTTTCTCAGAGTGTTATTTACATGGGTACTATTTCCAGAATTACATTTTCCTTTTCTTAACTAAATGTTCTCAATTCCTCACCCCTCTCCTTATTACATACATGGTTTCCTGTTTCCTCTTGATCCCGGTGCCCTACATTAAAACTTGAATTTTTTTAACGTAACCACCTAATAATGTAATTCCAAGTATCTCTTTGTGTTGTTTCAAATTTCCCTCAGATGTCTACAAAGACCATGGCAGGACAGCCTATGGTGTCTGAGAGTAAGAACAGAGACAAAAGCTAAAGTCGCCTGGATCTCATACTGGGTAGCAACATCACCTGTTAGTGGGATCTGACACAGTCTCCTGATCTTACAGGCCAGTTTGTCCATTTGTGTAATGGAGAAAATAGCTATCTAGATTAATTGGATGAAATGCATGTGAGGAGAACTCCTGAGTTCCAGGTACTCGAGGTAATGCCAAAGTTATCCTTGACCCATTCTCCTGCAGAGTTCCTAAATTGTCTCTTAATGGATTTGAAGCTACTATGATGCCATTCAGTGTACCCTCGGCAGTAATTTATTAAATGGAAGCTGGCACAGTGACCATGACATTTGAATAAGGCACCTGACGCACGGCAAAGCATGCTCTCCTCTCTCACCAGTTAATCTCCGGAACATGGTATGAGAAAAATGAAATTGAAAACAAACTCCAAATGCACATATGCCTTATAAAAAAGAACTTACCTTCTAATAAGGTAGGGTTCTTTTTTTCAGGGGCATAGTTATGAGAGGCTTTAAGGCTACTCAGACCTTCAGAGGGCTTTTCTTAGCTTTCTCTTTTCTTTCTTTGTCTTCAACCGGATCAATGATTTTCTTTGTTGCTATGAGATTTTATAGCAGCAGGCTTGCTCCCAATTGCTTATCACCAAGATCTCCATTGCTTTTGGCAATGCCCTTAGGTGTGATCCTCTCTACACTATTTCAAATAAAGTCCATATTACTCGTCAGAAGTGTCTGTCTTAGTTTCTGTTGCCACTACAGCAAGTTATCACAAACTTAGTAGTGAAAAGCAACACAAATTTATTCCATTAATAAATTCTATTGTAGTCCGGAGATAAGTTTAAAACCAAGGTGTTGGTAGGGCTGCATTCCTCTGGAGGCTTCATATGATAAACTGCTTGTTTTTCAGTTTCTAGAGTCGGCTTGCATTCCTTGGCTTGGATATCCAATCCTCTAATCACTGATATCTTCTTATCACTCCAACCTCTTGTTCCCCTCATTACATCTACTTCTTTCTCTCCCTCTGATCATCATGCCTCTATCTTACAAAGACTCACCCAGATAACCCAGGATAATAGTCCCATCTAAAATCCTTCATCACATCTACAAAACTCCCTTTTCCATGTAAAATAACATATTCACAGGTTCTAAGGATTAGTATATGGGCATTTTTAGAGAGCCATTATTGTCTCCCACAGTGGTGGAGCTCTTCATTCTTTTTTTTAATTATTTATTTAGTTATTTATTTATTTATTTATTTATTTATTTAGAGCTCTTCATTCTTAAGGCATGCTTCTCCTCATGGGAAGAAACTCCATACTATTCTATCAGATATCAGCTCACTTCTCCCGGAGTGGCAACCCTGCACTGAGTAGGGATGACAGACCCTGATCGTCTGTACTTGCTCCTGCTGGTATGGAACCTCAGCCCTATGGGATGGTGGAGGCAGGTGCACTCAGAGCCTAATATATTAGTTTTCACCTCTAGCAGAGTCTTCATCCTACACGTAGATGCTATATCAGGGAAGGGCTGAGTAGTTTCTGCAATGTGGAGCTGAGGGGATGAGATATGCTAGAAGCCACCCTCCCTGGTGAAGCCACAGTCCCAGATAGGGTTAGATGGAGAGGGAAGCCCATCTCCTTGCTATATATACCTGGAGTAGAACTTCCATCATATTAAACTGGGGCAAAGGGGTAGGGGTATGAGAGGGTCATGGCCCAGTGCCACAAATTGCCACAGTTCTCACTGAGATACAGCAGGTTTTCTTCAATAGAAGTCCCTCCATTTGCTATTTGTTCTTAGGACAATTTCTAGATTCTGAATGCTATGTGTGTGCGCACATGTGTGTGCATGTGATTCTTCATAATTTTCGGCAGGTAAATGGTGGTGTCAGTAGAAAGAGGGCCCACTGTCCTCCACATACAACCAGTCCAGACATTGATCCACCCTCTTTTACTGTGATAAACTGATATTCCTCTGACTTAAGTCCCATTCACTCCAGTATAATGGAACTACCCCAAAGCATCAGAGGATCTCAAATGTATTATAATCAATTGATTTTTTTGTTTGATTAGGACCTCCTTCCATTAGTTCATGTCCAAGATATTTAAGTCAAATCTCCTATAGAGAAACCTGCTGATCCATCCCACATGCTGCCTACCTCAAATCACTGTTCCTGATGTCTACCCTAGATGATCTCATTGTCCTATGCACATTTTTTCTCTGGAAATCCAGGCACGTACTTTCTTTGCTTCTTTTATTTTTCACCTTAAGCATGTCTTGGATTGTCTCTGTTGTGTTTACTTTTTCCTTTACACTGTCTTTCTCTACTGCCTTCTGTAAGATGAAACTCTGGTTCTCATTAATCCACCCCTTGTCTATTTCTTCTGTCCAAGGAATTCCACATTTTTATGTAGCTATTATCCTCAGGTAATCAGGAATTTAGAAGTTTTGATGGTTGTATAATACCAAGGGCTTCTGAGGTCTCCCGAGGGGCCAGAGCCTCTGAGACTCTCCTCAGTTATATCTATATCTGTTGTTGTGCCCTGGTAGACCCATGATTGTAATTTTGTGCGTCACTTATCATTTTATGCACTGATCCTTTCATGCCAACATTTAAGAGGAGTTTTAAAAAGCTGCACCCTTCAGGGGTGGATTCTGACTTGAACAAGAACTAAAGAGGAAGTAGAGTGAGTGTATGAGCTTAAGCAACAACAACTTTTCTAAGGGAGGTTAAATTGATAATCAAAATAAGAGAAGACTAGTGGAAAGACCGTGCTGAATTTAGGAACTGTGAATGGTTGCACCAAATGTAGATGAAATAGAAGATAATTCAGGGAAGGTTAGAGCCTAGCTTATTAAGTGATGGGATTCCAAATTTACCCTGTCAGTGATGACTTTTTATCCCATTCCTCTCTTTTTCTTCTCTCCCAAAAATTATGGAAAAGTAACAAAAATGGGTAAAAATTAAATTTTAAACCCACTATCAACACTTCTCTTTTGGAGAAGACTATTTTTCATTTAGCAAGATAGCTGCAGTTGTCTCTCCAAGCCTTATCTGGCTGACACTGCAGACCTGGGCCCAGTGGCAAGCTTTACAGAGGAGAGTAAGGGAATGGCAAAGAACACATACTGATGAGTAAATCAAAGTTGGTTGAGCAGCCCCAAGTATCTTTGTCTCTCATGTGTGTGTAAAAGCAATATGGAATAGGGAGAGAGAAAGAGAAATAGTCATACCTAGTCTAGACTACAACAACGTGCACTATTATTTCAACATCCCTAACACCTCTCCTTCTGAAAGACAGGGTTCAGTCACTGTTCCAGATTCTGTCCATCTTGGTTTGTGACTCATTTCCCCTAGACATGGGAAGAAGAAGCATGGGAAGACAACTTGATCTCTCCATGGTGGCCATAGGAATACACACACAGAACATTGGGCAGGAAGAATGAGAGAGGCCTATGTACCCTTACCATAGCAGAGGGGAAAGTCACAAAGGGACAGAAGAAATGTTGAGGCCTCCAGAATGAGTAGAGGCTCCCTAGAAAGAGTCCCTTTCATAGTTGTCTTCTTGGGGTCCTAAAGTTTATAATAAATACCTCAAGCTGCTTAAGCCAGAAGAAGGCAGTTTCTATTAATTATAGCCCCAAGTTGTAAACTAACGTAAATACTTACCTTGTATAATCCAGTGCTAATAGGTAGGGTGATAAAAATGAATTAGCACATCACTGCCTGTAGTGATAAATGAATAGGGGAAATGGACAGACAATGTAATAATCATCATATCAATCCACTGAGGAGCTATCTTTCAGATGAGAGAATTTAGAGGCAGATTAGTACTTTGTCCTACCCTTGCATAAGAGACTCACAGCATTGAGCTTCACACCCAGGACTTGCTAATCCTAAAGTGCAAGCTGAACTCAGAAGAACCAGAGGCAATTCCAAAGGGAGCTGACCCTTTACCACAACTGGGGAGCTTCTCTAGTCTTTGGACCATGGATTCCAACAACTTTCCTGGACTCAAATCACTTTATCTTGATGATGCATTTGATACTGAAGGACCAAAAATAAGTTTCTCAGAGACATGGTTAATGAATAAATTGGGTGGTCTACTATCTTTTGGGGTGAAATAAGCACTACAGATACAATGAAAAAGACTTCATGTGTGTCTAATGAAATTGTTCTGAAAGCATTGCTATCAGAGAGGTTCAATGTGTATAAATCTGTTAATGTCTTTGGAATAATCTAGGAAAATTAGGCATGACCTAGGTGTAGGTGAAAAGCCCTATATATATGGAAACACGGAGACCTCACTATTGCACCACACTAAGCTTATGAGATGATGATGGCTAAGTTATTTACTCTTCCTAGGACTCAGTTTCTCATGTGAAAGTGGAAAGATCAGGCTGGATAAATAGTGGCTCCGTGTGGATAAGCTAATTTGTAAGGCTTTAGGTTTATAACCTGCTAAAAAGTTGGGATGAATTAAATGTTGGTATCACACATTTTTCCCCCTCTCTCTTCTCTCTAGAAAAGAACAACACTCAAAACAATCATAGGGATTGAAGAGGGAGTCAGAAATTAAGAAAGGGGTGCAAAGTGGCTTCCCTCGTGATGACCAAGAGGAGATAACGCTTCTTCCTGTTTGTGATTGGTTTTCTTCCCCCCTCCCCACATAGCTGCAGGGGAAAATGAAGCCCATTAGGTCCTTCTATTGATTCAATATCCTTGCTCTTGGAAGGTCATTTGAGACCAAAATAAGTTTGTGGAACGAGAAAACAGAGTGAGTGACTCAGGCTGGCTCTATACTACGAGAGAATTTGGGGACCATTCTTTGTGCCATCTGATGTTTCAAGTGACAAAGTGACACGGGAAGACAGGACTTACTGGAAATGATGGCAAAGAAACAAAGCGTCTGTGGTTCATATGCCTGTCCCCTGCCTTATGCCAATAGCACCCAGCATGAGAAGCCTAAATGAACATGGAATTATTTACCAGGTCCTGGAAATGTAACTTATCTGGAGGCTTGGGTTTAACTGGAATTGTCTGCATTAAGCCTGCTGAGAATGTACATTCTTGGTTTCAAAATGGGCCCAAGAATAACCACATTCAAGCATTACAATTCTTTCCATTAAAATACAACACCCCAGAGTGGATTTCTAAGGACCCTGACAAGTTGAATTACTGTCTTTTCCTACTCAGCTGCTTGCGACTGAGCTTACAATGAAATGGTTTTAAACAATGTCATGCCTCTTTACCCACAGACGCAGCTTACAGGACCTCGTTCACACCCCAGTGACAACATAAGGAAGGGAGTGTTGGATCCAGAGGCAGAGAGCTCAGGGTTCTTGCCTTAGTTCTGTGGCTGATGAGCCATGTGACCTTGAAAAAGTCACTTCCCAGTTCCTATACTTGCTTCCCTATCAGAGCATAATGAGGCTGTGGACTAAATCAGAGTTTTTACAAATCTTTCCAATTTTAACTCAATTCAACAAACATTTACAGACTTTATACTATGTTGCCACCACTGTGCTAGACATCTCCCAGCTGTATAATTTATTTTTTATTCCATTGAAAACTAGAGTCAGGTAATTTCTATGCAGTTTTTAGCACAAAATCACTGGACTGGGAGCCACAAGCCTCAGGTTCTGCTTACAGCTCTGTCATTAAATATTTGTATGATCTTTACAAAGTTGCATCAGCCATCTGGGTTTTAGTTTCTTCATCTGTAAAAGGAGAAGGAAGAATTAGGGTGAGCTTATGGTCAGCCTGAAAGTAATTTGTCCCCACAAATCTTATAATAACCATGTGCTGAGCTGAATGCATATTCTGTGCCAGACAGTCACTTAAGACTGTAGGATGAGAAGTTGAATTATTCCCTTTTGACATTGTCTTGTTCAGGAACTCTCCCCTGACACATAGAACTTTTGCTCCTCTCTCTGTTCCCTGGAATCCTGAGCATTTTCTTAGAAGAAAGTCATTACACAGCATAGAAATGGTTGACTGTGTGTCCAACTTCCTCCCAGGCTGGAGTCATGAAGATGGAGCTCCTCTATTTGCAGTTCCTATGCATGTTCTGCAATCTAGCAGGAGCCCAATAAAAGTGTATCACAGGTACCCTCCCCTGCCTATTCTTCTACTCTGGGTAAGTTAGTCCCTGGCACATCAGACAAAGAACAATCCTCAACAGAGACTTTCTCAATGTGTTTTATTCTAGACACTACAGCTCATAAATGCTAAATCAATGCATTTCTATTTTTAGTTGGTTACTTTGGGACATTATAAAATAAATATTTACTCCCCTCTTCCTTCCATTGTTGGTAGGCACAATGTACAGTCCAGCTCTCATTGGTGTTCAGTTTAGCCACATAACTTGCTTTTGCCAGTGGGATGTTACCAAATACAATGTGATCAAAGACTTGAAATAGGATTTCTCTCTCGAACTTCTGCAGTTATTGGGAAACAGTGCCTGGCATGTTCCCAAAAGAATAAGAGACACATGGAACAGGCTTGGAGTTATCTTGCAGTTTGGGGTCAAGCCTAGTCTAGATCAATCAAGACCTAGCCAATCTCAGATTCATGAACAAGAACAAATATTTGCTATTACAAACCATTGTTTTCTGAGATAGTAAGTTTGTAGCACTGGGGTAGCAGAAGATGACATATACACTTTGAGAGCCACAGATGAATCATTCTTCACACACCTGTGGTTCCTACCTCTTTTATGTCTTCAATTTCTAGAAACTGTATTTGTGCAAGAAAAGTGAAGGGAGAAAGCACAGAAAGTTTAGAGCTTTTGTTACAGAGATTAAATACAATCACCGCTTTGAAGGAACTCACAGTTGAATAGGGGAGGCAGATGAGTAAAGGGATAAATACAACAAAATGTGGTATGTGCTTTGACAGACTGAGGCTACGCACAGAGGGGCATCAAAATAGACCTAGGCTTTAAGTGGACTTCAGGAAACGCTGTCAGGAGGCAGTGATATCTAAGCCGAGATATAGTAGATCCATGAGAAATAGAAATACATAAAGAGATAAAAAGTGATTAGAAGGAACCACATCTGCAGAGTCCTTGTATATAAAAAATGGCATGATGGTATGCAGAAAAAAATCTCAGGTTTTGAGACCATAAGGGTAGTGAGTTTATATCCTGATTCTACTGCTTACTAAGTACCATTAATTTGCATGGTACTTAGCTTCTCTAAGACTCAGTTTAACTGTAAAATGGGGAATACTATGCATTTCTTCCAAGATTAGATACAAAACAAGAAAAATAAACAGTGCAGAGGTTGCTAGTGATAAAGAGAAGAAAAAGAGAAAGAAAAGGAAAATAATAGAGCGAGTTTCCCCAGTGTTTTTCAAAGAAAAGAGAGGAATCTACTACAGATTTTGCCACAAACTTAACAGATTTTCCTAGTAGGATGAACAACCACCAAGCTCCCTTTCTGGCAGTTTGACTTTCCTGGCCATAAACAGTCTTGCCTCCCACAGAACTTGGAGTTGCCCCATGCCCACTCAGTCAGCAATTTAACCACCATCTTCCATGCTTCTTTGTGAGGGTGGCCCCAAGTCCCTTTTGATTGGGACCTCCAAACTTTTGGAACAGTGTCACATGAGAGGGAAATTCTATTTGGTCTAATTCAGAAGATCAGAATGGCTGTACCTGTTTGTATTCCCAACAACAATGGAAGAGGGTTCCCATTTCTCTGCATTCTCACCATCTATGGTTTCCTGAGTTGTCAATTTTAGCCATTCTGATTGTTGGGAGGTGATGTATCCTTGTAGTTTTGATTTGTATTTTCCTGATAAGTGATATTGAGTATCATTTCATTTGTCTGTTAGCCATCTGCATGTCTTTGGAAAAAATATTCACGTTTTCTGCCCATTTTTAAATTTTATTTTTAATTTTAGTTTTTTGCTCATTTAAAAAAAATATTTTATTTATTTATTCATGAGAGACACAGGGAGAGAGGCAGAGACACAGGCAGAGAGAGAAGCAGGCTCCATGCAGAGAGCCCAATGTGGGACTCAATCTCAATACTCTGGGATCATGCCCTGAGCCGAAGGCAGACGCTCAACCACTGAGCCACCCAGGCATCCCTTCTGCCCATTTTTAAATTGGATTATATATTTTTTGAGGTGTTCAGTTTTATAAGGAAAACAGTATGGACCCTCCTTAAAAAGTAAAAACTAGAACTAACCTGCAATTCAGCAATTGCACTACTAGGTATTCACCAAAAGGATGCAAAAGTACTGATTTGAAGTGATATATGCACCCTAATGTTTATAGCAGCATTGTCAACAATAGCCAAATTATGGAAAGAACCCAAATATCCATTGACTAATGAATGGATAAAGAAGATGTGGTCTATATATACAATGGAATATTACTTAGCCATAAAAAAGAATGAAATCTTCCATTTTCAGTGACATGGATGTAGCTAGAGAGTATTATGCTAAGTAAAATAAGTCAGAGAAAGATAAATGCCATATGATTTCACTCATGTGGAATTTAAGAAATAAAACAAGTAAACATATGGGGGATAATGGCAAACGAGGAAACAGATTCTTAACTATCAAGAACAAAGAGAGTTACTAAAGGGGAAGGGGGTGAGGGATGGGTAAATGAGTGATGGGTATTAGGGAGGACACTGGTAATGATGAGCACTCAGTGTTGTAAGTGATGAGTCACTAAATTCTACTCCTTAAACTAATATTATGCTGTATATTAACTAACTGGAATTTAAATGAAAACTTGAAAAATAAAACATAATTCAGGAGATAAGAAGTCAAATCCCATTGCTCACCTTGGTGGTAATGCCCCTGGCCTCCCTCTCTGAATGGCCTCTTACTGCTCATCTTCCTTCACTCCCTTCAGGCATGGGGACCTTCTTTGGGGTTTCTCAGACACCATGCTTTATTCTGATTTGGAGTCATCACGTCTGTGGTTCTCTCTACTTAGAATTCTTTCTCCAAAGTTCGTTCGTTCGTTCTTTCTTTCTTTCTTTCTTTCTTTCTTTCTTTCTTTCTTTCTTTCCTTCCTTCCTTCATGACTCACCCTTAGTCAAAACTCAGGTTCTAATTCCCATTTTCTTTTCAGAGTAATATTTTCCTGATGACTCATGTGTAATGATATTATTTTGAAGATAATTATATAAAATTATGCATTTCAAATGTGCACGTTGATTTTCTTTCCTCATTCATATTTAACCTAATTGTAAGCTCCATGACATTTTGTAAACCTAAAGCCTAGATCCATGGCTGGAAAATAAGTGTCCAATAATGATTTCTTACACACAAACACACAGAGAGCTAATAAAGTCTAAGGACAGAGTCAGTGCAATAAAAGTCAAATTTATCTAAACCAAATTTTCCTCAAAATGGAATGGGGATATTCATGAAACTCTGAGTCAGAATATGAAATGGAAGGTCAGGGGATGGGCAGAGGTGAAAGATGAGGCAAGAGATTTCCCAGGGGCTAAATCATGCAGACGCTCGGCTGTCCCGTTAATATATCACATTTTATTGTGTAGATAATATAGAGCCTTTGAAGGGTATATTAATCAGGGTCCTTGTTTAAAAAAATAAAATCAATCTAGCTATCTTAAGCAGGAAAAGAAATATTTATTATATTACAGCCCTCAACATCTCTGAGGGGATCAGATTTCCCAGGAACGATGCTACACAGCCATAAATACAGCAGCTATGCACATCACAAGACTTGTCTAGCAGAAGCACTACTGTCATCACTGCCCATGCTGGGCAGCTATGACTCCATAACTGGATGCTAGAAACATCACCACAGTTGTTTCAGCGTGGGTGATATGTGATTCACTTCAGACTCCAGGTCTCAGAAAAGTACATGTGTTTTATAAGGCCCTGAACCTATCTGAACTCTACCTGAAGAGTATCTCAGAAATGTAGCTCATACTGCTTTAACCACTCCAGTGCAGAAAGATGGGTCAAGACCTCTGGTGGCTGCTAAGTGACCAGCTCCCTGTACCCACCACCCAGAGTTATACTTCAAGAACATGAGTCTGTCTAGGAGAGAATGCCAGACAACCTGGAGAGGATTCCAAAGAAAGGATATCTTCCCTGGTTGGGATTAGCTACTTTCCAGAGGAGCTTCTAGCACTAATCTTTGACTCTTTTGGGGACAGCTTCTTTAAGAGAATATGAGTTCAGAGAATAGAATTATTTTTTATTAAATAGCCACCATGTTCCCAACACTGTGCTGAGTGTCTTGCCTGTGTTGACCTAAAATCTTCTCCCATGACAGTCCATGAGGCAAGCAAGGCATGAAGAGAACTCTCTTCTTCTTTCTCCCTCTGCTCTTCTCTCCACACATCTTTCCTGGATGGGACTCTGTCCCAAAAGAGATGTTGATTTTGAGAGCTTGGAATAATTTTTAGGCCATAGAATTTTTTCAAGGGAGCAGAGTCATTGGCCTTTAACTGTCAGCATATGTTCCTCTCTTGCATTTCTTACTCTGCTAATCAATGCTTACCTACAGGATGCTTCGGTATGTGTGCTCTGGACATTTAAGTGGTCAGCCATTTGAGACAATGCATGCTTCCTGAAGGTAGATCCATGCACATGTCTAATACTTCTGTGTGCTGTGCCTCTCTGGAAGTGAAACTGCATGAGTATCAGTGAGAAGGAAGGCAAATGGAGTTTCACTTAGAATTTGAGCCTCAACAATGTCTTAATATTCAGTTTTTACCCAAGATCCCATCATTTGTCCAGATGCTAATAGACAGATCCTGTGTTTCTGAGTATGATTTCCTCTGATGGGAATTCTACAGTAAGGAAAAATAAGTGATAGAATATGGGCATTCAGGTGTCACTCAAAATTCCTAATAGTTGATATTTTTTATTATTGCACCAATGTCATTTTCATGGTTGTGATGTCGTCATGCATATACAAAATGCCATCATTTACAGAAATGGAATGACAGAAACGTAGATCCTCTCTGTAATATTTTTGGGGAGTAATTTCTGAGTCTACAATTAGTTCAAAAAATTCAGGATGGTATCAAAATTATCAGCAATAATGCCTTCAGGGCAGGCAGAGTTCAGAGCTAAAAAAAATGCAATAGCCTGTTTTCCACTTCTTTTAAGATTTTATTGATATAGGAGAGAGAGAGAGAGAGAGAGAGAGAGAGAGAGAGAGAGAAGCAGACTCTGTGCTGAATGCCAAGCCGGATGTGGGACCCAATCCCAGGACCCTGAGATCAGGACTTGAGCTGGAACCAAAAGTTGGAAACTTAACTGACTGAGCAACCCAGGTGCCCCTGTTTCCCACTTCTTGAGGGAGGAGAAGATGTTTCCATCACTTCTTGAGCACATGCACCAAAGACAAAAGAGTTGTCTTCAAATTAAAACAGATTGAACTTTGAAAAAAAAAGAAAAAGAAAAAAAAGGCATTTTATGTCACATTTGTAGAAATGGAAGCTCAGAGAATTAAATGATTTGTCCAAAGTCATTGTTTGGAAGTAACTGTGTTTGGATTCAAACAGGTATTTCTGTCTCTTGCACACTCTGACTTGGGAGGGTACTGAATGCAAAGAGAGTTCTCCTCTATCCATCTAGAAGGATACTCTGTTAATATTGTCCCTGGCATTCAGGAAAGCATGAAGTCCATCAAAGCCAACTGCACAGCTTCCTAGGGATCTGCTCATAGCCAGGGAGTCTTTGATCCCTAAGAGCATCTGGACCAAGGCATCATGAGCATTTTTCTCTGTCAGAGCTATTTCCTAAGTGTATTTATGAGCCACATCTTGCCAAGAATAAACCAGTGTGAACACCCGTAGATTGTAAATGTGAGCCCAACAACCACCTCCATGATTTGTGATGATGCCATCAACTTGCAGACCCTTCTGTTCCACAGAGGGCTTTGACACAGTGTAGAAGAAGGTGGCCAAAAGTAGGACATTTTAGGGGAACTTGAAAGAAATCTTTGATCCATTAAAAACTAAAACACCCTATAATCCAGACACTTTTTAATAAAATTTGCCCTGAAGGTGTCTGCTCAAAAGGAAAGACGTGGCTGGAAGAGAGGGCTTACAACCAATGAGATCCAAGTTAACATCTAGTTTATAGGTACATTGTGTTTTTTAATTGCAGGATTTAAACACTGGAGAGAAGACCTTGAATAGGATTTAAACACACAAAAAGACCTTGAATAGGAGATTTTGATAGAAAAATGTGAACAGAAGGCCAAGGGGGGAGTTTAGTTTTACATCAAGAATGAGCACCATTTTTTATATTCCCCTTACGAGTGGAAAACCATATAATGATTGTCCTTCTCCCATTGACTTACTTCACTCAGCATAACTCTGGAAAGAAAGGGGTTCATGGGCAGAGGAATGGGGTGGCTGGGTGATGGGCACTGAGCGGGGCACTTGATGGGATGAGCACTGGGTGTTATACTGTATGTTGGCAAATTGAACTCCAATAAAAAAAAATTACAAAAAATAAAATAAAATAAAATCCGAACCCCCCCCCCAAAAAAAAAAACAGAATGAGCAGGTGACTTAGGAAATGTAGGCTCACCTCCCTCTCCATCATCTAGCAACTGTGTGACCTGAAACAAACATTTTTTCAGTCTCTTACACAATAGCATCTTGGAACTAGTGTGAAGATCAATTAAAAAAAGGTTATTTATGAGAGGTAAACATTTTCCAAATTTAAGCAATCTGAATTTCGAGCACTATTGAGTACTTCCTATATGTCAGTTTGCTATCACTTACATGTCCCTTGAGCTCACCAGCTAGTCTTCTTCGGCTCATTGTCTCCTCGCTACTCTTCCCTCTGTCTGAAATGCTCTTTCCCCTTTTAATTTTTTTTTTTCTTGCTCTCTCCTTTTATTCATTATTTATTCAAAAGTCATCTCCTCAGTATTTTCTGACCATCATTTAGAAAATTAGGGGCACCTGGGTGACTCAATGGTTGAGCATCTGCCTTTGGCTCAGGGCATGGTCCCAGGTCCTGGTATCGAGTCCCACATCGGGCTCCCTGCATGGAGCCTGCTTCTCCCTCTGCTTGTGTCTCTGCCTCTCTCTCTGTGTGTCTTTCATGAATCAATAAATAAAATCTTAAAAATAAGAGAAAATTAGAGCTTTATTTTGTTTCATATTTATAATTTATAATTACATTTTACCAATTTAACTTCACTGAGAAGGAAGCTGAGGCCTGGAAGCATTTCCCCTATACAATAACATAGCGAACATTTACCGAGCCCTGAAGGTGTGCCAGGCTCTGATACAGGTGTTTTGAATATCTTAACTCACTAACCTATGTCTGGTTAACTTGGGAGTATATTGTCTTAATTTTTAAGGGTTGATACTAATAAAGTAAGAAGTGAATCAAAGACAAATCGCTTGTTTTATAAATGTGGTTGAGGAAAATTGCAGTGATGAGATAAGGCTGTTTACTTGTCTGACTTGCCCACCTGACTATGCCTTGTTCACTGTTGTACTCATGAACTAGCACATTGCTTGACACATCATAACAGATTATCACATGGCAATGGAGTGAAAAAAATTCATTGAATGTAAATAATTCTGTGCCATGCCTAGAAGTAGTAGCTAAAATATCACCATGTGCATTTTTATTGCACACTTCTCTGAACCTGGCACTGCATTCTCCACTTGCAGATGTATGATTTCATTCCATCAGCAGGAATGGTAATCCACATTTTATTTCAAGAATTCTGATACTCCTAAGGGTTAAGTCACAAGCTGGTTGGGCATCAGAGTATTTTAAACCAGAGCCATGTTCATGTTTAACTTTCTCCAATCTATATACATTTCTCCTCTAAGAAGACTCAAATTCAGTAAGACTCTGAAAGTGTCTTTCATGGATCTAAATGCCCTTTTTTTTTTTTTTTTTTAGGAGAGGGGCAGAGGAAGAGAGAAAATCTAAAGTAGACTGCCTGCCCAGTGCTGAGCCTCAAGGCTCCATCTCACAACCCTGATACCGCTATCTAAGGGGAAATCAAGAGTGGACACTTAACCGACTGAGCCGCCCCGGTGCCCCGAGGGCTCTAAATGTCTCTGAGTTGGATGCAGTCTATCAAAGAAAATTCATCTTACATTTTCATTCTTGGCAATCACTCCAACATTCACTCAGCAGAAAACACAGAGTGTGTCCTCTGTGCCAGGCAATGTGCTAGATCCTGGGGAAGTTCAGATGACTTGAGGTCACCTTCAAGGGGGCTTCAACCTAATGAGGAGTCATTACATGAAAAGAAATTTTGATGCATTGTGGTCAGTAGGTTTAGTAAGGATGTCCCAGGCAGGAGCGTAGCGTTGAAGAGGAGATGAGGCGGCTCCTTAAGCTCCTTCGGATCCAATATTCTGTGACTTCACTTCCAGTCACCTAGCTCCCTCCCTCTACCTACTTTAGAAAAATTCATGACTTAATAGTGCATGAGGGAACATTACTTTAAGATATAATTATGCTTTTCCACAAATGACCTATGCAATTACACCAGAGTGGTGGACAGCAATTGCAGAGGGGAGTTGGAACAAGTGCACAGGACTATAATGCTACAAAATGATCCCTACTTCAATTTCCCTTCTCATAACTACATAAAAATTACATTTGCTTTTATCACAGAGATGTGCAGTAAAAAATGAAAAAGGCCCATTAGATTATCTGCTCTCATCTCCTCCTGGGAAGTTGTGTGTGTGTTTTTGTTTGTTTGTTTTTTTGGTTTTGGTTTTGGTTTGAACTGTCATAGGCTTTCTAGGGACTTTGGGCTGCTCAGTCATTCCAAGGTAATGCAGATAGTGATGAGGGAGGAAAGGGATCTCACTGCTTATACTTTGTGTTTATACTTTGTTTTTTGTTTTTTTTGTTTTTGTTTTACTTTGTAAACCTGTACATTGGCACCCAGGGGAACACTGTCATGGCCAGAGCATGTGTGGATGGAGCTCAGAAGAAAGGTGGGCAAGTGAGCCTGGAGAGCCAAGGCAAGGCTGGGCGTATAAAATTGGAGTCACTATCAGAGTTAGAATAAATAATCATAGTTAGCTAAAAGAAAGGGGCTAATTAGTAACCTGGTGGGCAGTTTCAGATTTGGGACACTGGAGGTTTGAGACAGGCATGTGTGAAATACACATAAGTATGGATATGAAGGATCCCTGGGTGGCGCAGTGGTTTGGCGCCTGCCTTTGGCTCAGGGCGTGATCCTGGACACCCGGGATCAAATCCCATGTCGGGCTCCTGGTGCATGGAGCCTGCTTCTCCCTCTGCCTATGTCTCTGCCTCTCTCTCTCTCTCTGTGACTATCATAAATAAATAAAAATTTTAAAAAAAAAGTATGGATATGATATTAGTATAGATTATTATGTAGACATAAATATTTTATTGTTTCAGTATTACTGTGAAGTCTTCTGATTCTGTTCCCTTCATATTAAATCCTAATCCTGATCACAGTCTGAAAAACATCTCAAACCAATTGCCTTAATGCCTTCATCATTATCTTATATATGCATAATAATTGTTACTTTATAAGTGGACATTAAAATTGATTCTAATTTTAAATACAAGTATAACAAACAACCTCAGGCAAAGAGCTTTAAAAATGTTTATCTATTATAATCTAGTAAATCATTTTCCGGATGTATAATCTAAAGAAAAATCAGAAATGAAGTCAAAGATGTATGTGTCATTTGAATCCAAGTGTTTGTTTATGAGCATTAAGAGCGTTGCACAGTTTCAGAGCTAATGCCACTTACCTGCCATGTCACTTTTCTGAATGCAGAAATGTTTGTTTAAAATTAAATTATTAAGGGGCACCTGGGTGGCTCAGTGGTTGGACGCCTGCCTTGGGCTCAGGTCGTGATCCTGGGATCCAGGATCGGGTCCCTCATTAGACTCCCTGCATGGAACCTGCTTCTCCCTCTGCCTGTGTCTCTGCCTCTCTCTCTCTCTCTCTCTCTCTCTCTCTCTCTCTCTGTGTGTGTCTCTCATGAATTAATAAATAAATCTTCAAAAATAAATAAATAAATAAATAAATAAATAAATAAATAAATAAGAGATAAAAGATGCTGACACATATGTATATTCTTGCTTTAAGGCAAAAGGCAAGTTTTGGATCAGTGATACTCTGAAAAGAGCATAGATTCAGGAGCAGATGAGCTGGGGTGTAGCAGGCCCCTAAAACTTAACCACAGGGTAAACTGAGAGAAGACTTAATCCTTTTAAATATCATCTTCTATATCTGGGATTTTAAAAGTTGCGTTATAGTATGCCATAATCTGTGCAACACATCATAGAAAACTTCTAAACACAAACTTGGAACCTAGAAAAATGATCATTGCTCACCTTCTCGGTCCTCAGGTAAAACTGTTCTATACATGTGTGTGTTCGTTCATTCATTCGTCATTGTTTATTTTGTCTAAGTTAACCATATTTTTCATCTTCACTGGATGTTGCAAGCCCTGAATTTTGCTTTCAACATATATTTTTTGCACAACTAAAGCTAGTCTGGTCTAAATACTATGTAATATTACACTTGCTTTTATTTAAATTTATTCTTCTTTTCCCCCCAGCTTTTCCAGGTGAAAACCTAGACCATTTATTTTAGGCATTTTTTTTAGCATAGGAACGAAAACTATAAATTTCTTCTTTTATTTAATTGCAAGTGTGTTACTTAAACGCTCAGAGAGTTACTAGGGAATCTTTTTTTTTTTTTAATTGGCTTATAATTATATTATAATTAGAGAACTTCCTCTGTATGATTTCAATTATTTTAAAAGAATTGTGATTTACTTAATTGTCCTTATTTGATCTATGTTGGTGAATATTCTACGGTCACTGGAAAAAAAATGTGCATTTAGCTATTCTTGGGGGAGAAGGTAGTAAAGATGTCTATAGAGTTGAACTCATTTAGAGCATTTTATAATCTTTATCTATTCTTACTGATTTTCTCTCTACTGGTACTTACAGTTCCTGATAAGGATGTGTTGAAATTTCCAAATATTATTGCAGATTTGTATATTTTTCCTTTCAGTTCTACTGTTTTTTTCTTTATATGTTTTAAACTCTGTTATTCGAACTAAACACATTTATTTTATCTACTCTTCCATATCTCACTTTGCATTCTCAAGTGACAGCAATATTGATGTATCACTAGTCATTTCTTTATGATTAGTGTCTGGTTAGTATATAATTATTTTTCATTTCAAAAAAATAAGAATTATTTTTCATTTCACTTCAATACAGGTCTTTATATTTATATAATATTTCCTATGGACAGAAAACACATATGCCCTGATTTTAAAAATCTGTTTAGTCAGTTGTGCCTTTGAATTCAGGAGTTTGTACCATTGTATGTAATGTAAATATTGACCTGATAGGTGTAAAACCAGGTACTTGATATGTGGTTTTTATTTGTCTCACATGCTCTGACTTGGTAAATGTTCTAAGTGTACTTGAAAATAGTGTGCATTCTCTTCTTGTTAAATGCAGCATTCCGTATATGTCAATAGGTCAAATGGATGAATAATGTGAATCAAATTTTCTATATCCTAACTGAATTTTTGTCTCCTCTGTCTACTTGTGTTCCTATACAGAGGAAAATGTTTCTTCTCTGTCTCTAAATGCTTCCAGGCTATTCTCATTCTCTTCCACTTCTCACTGTTTCACTAAGACATGTCTAGGTGTGTTTTTCTTTTTATTTATCCTTATCGGGCTTCTCTGAGCTTCTTGGATCTGTGGGATATTCTCTCCAATTTCAGAAACCTATTTGCCATGTTATTTTGTATGTTTTCTATTGACCCATCCTCTCCCCTCAACTCCATCTGGGACTGCAGCCATACATATTTTGGAGAATTTAATATTTCCCCACAGAAATGGAGAATGCTATTTGATTATTCCTTTTTTTTTGTTTGTTTGTTTTGTTTGTTTGGATAATTTCTATTAACTTGTCTTCAAGTTGACAGATTACTTATGTTGCTTTATCCTGTATGCTAGGAAGTCCATTAAAATACTTTTTTATCACAGATATCAAGCACTTCATATCTAGCAGTTTCACTGGGCTTTTTTTTTTTTTTAAATGTGATTTATATCTTTCTGCTGAAATTCCCCACCTGTTCAAATCCATCTTCTAACATATAATTTTTTATCATAGTTATTTTAATTCCAATTTCTGTGCTATTTCTGGGTCTGGTTCTTTTGATTTTTAAATCTCTTGATGATGTTTCTTATTTTATTAACATTTTTTGTCTAATTGAAAGAAATTAAACATTGTGTGTAAAGAACAGTAAGACTTGGGAAGTATTTCCTCTCATAAGAGAAAATGCATCTTTTTCCACAAGACATTAGCAAAGGGGATTGAGCCAAACTGGTATACAGATGAGCTGGATTTATTATTCGCAGACTTTAGATGACCCCAGGGGTGAATAACCACTGCTGTTGTACTCTTTATAAGATTAGGAGTGCTGGAGGGATTTTCTGTTTCCTTGCTTTACATTTGAACAGATCCTAAAGTCCCTAAGGAGGATTCCTCCTCAAGGCTCCCTCCCTCCTCTTAACCATAAGATTTCATTCAGGTTCTTGAACTTCAATATTAACTTAAATGGACTTTTGTAATGACCTTTTTCAGTTCTTTCACTTCTTCCTCCAGTGTCATGGTTCATTTTGGAATTGTATACCCTCAGCCAGATCTTCAGTGAGCATTTCCTGTGTTAATGAATTTTTTCAGCTTTTCATTTTGTGAATATCTTTTTTTTTTTTTTTCAAACCTTCATTTTCTTTTAAGCAACTTTCTGTGGGTATAATTTACATAAAATGAAATTCACCCATTGAAAGGTTACAATTTGATGAGTTTCCCCAATTGTATGCAGTAAAGTACCCCCTCTACAATCAAGAACTAAGAAAAGCTCCCCCAAATTATCCCATGCTCCCTCCTAAGCAATCTTGCACTGCCCACTACCGGACACTCTCTCCAGCCCTACGAGGTCTACCACTATGGTCTTTCCATTTTAGGATTTCATGCATGGGGCGTTATATAGCATATAGGCTTTTGAATCTGACTTCTTTCACTTAGCAAAATGTTTTCAAAGTTATCTATGCTGTTGTGAGGGCAAGAAGCTTACTTCATTTTATAGATATATTGGACACAATGTGTTTATTAATTCACTATTCAGACATATTAGGATTGTTTTCAATTAACGGCTACTATGAATAAAGCTAGTATACACACATAGTATACAGGATTGTATGGATTTTTGTTTCCATTTCTCTAGGGTAAATATCCTAGTTGAGGGATTGTGGGTCTTAGGGTAAAAACAAGTGTATGATTAATGTGTTTTTTTAAATTTTTATTTATTTATGATAGTCACAGAGAGAGAGAGAGAGAGAGAGGCAGAGACATAGGCAGAGGGAGAAGCAGGCTCCATGCACCGGGAGCCCGACGTGGGATTCGATCCCGGGTCTCCTGGATCGCTCCCTGGGCCAAAGGCAGGCGCCAAACCGCTGCACCACCCAGGGATCCCTATGATTAATGTTATAAGAAATTTCCACATGAGTTTCCAAAGTGGCTATACTATATTGTATCCTTATAAGTGATACATGATTCTTTCAATTGCTCCATAACTTTGACAACACTTGATATTACCAGCTTTTAAAGCTATAGCCATGTTAGCGTCTATATAGTGGTAATATCGTTGTGATTTTAATTTGCATTTCTGTAATAAATATAGTGATAATGAGTATCTTTGATTGTTGTTTGTAATTAATATATCTTCTTCAGAGATGTATCTTTTAAATATTTTACATATTTTTAAAATTTGTTTAATTTTATAAATAAAATATTTATAAATAAATGCTTATGAATTAAAATATTTATAAATATTATCCTTTGTATTATTAACTATAAGTTTTGCATGTATATTAAATGTTAATACTCTAACAGACACATCTCTTGTGAATATTTTCTCCTAGCTTCTGTTTTTTCTTTTAATTTTACTGATCACGTATTTTATTTTATTTTTTTTATTTTATTTTTAAGATTTTATTTATTTATTCATGACAGACATGGAGAGAAAGAGGCAGAGAAATAGGCAGAGAAAGAAACAGGCTCCATGCAGGGAGCCTGATGTGGGACTCTTTAGGATCACACCCCGGGCAGAAGGCAGCACTAAACTGCTGGGCCACCGGGGCTGCCCTGGTCATGTATTTTATTTATTTATTTATTTATTTATTTATTTATTTATTTATTTATTTATTATTTATTCATTCATTCATTCATTCATTCATTTAAAATGATTTATTTATTTATTTATTTATTTATTTATTTATTCATGAGAGACACAGAGAGAGAGAGAGAGAGAGAGGCAGAGACACAGGCAGAGGGAGAAGCAGGCTCCATGCAGGGAGCCCGACGTGGGACTTGATCCCGGGTCTCCAAGATTATGCCCTGAGCCAATGGCAGGCGCTAAACTACTGAGCCACCCAGGGATCCCCTGATCATGTATTTTAAATAGCAGATATTTTTAAGTTTGATGAAGTCAAATTTATAGTTTTGTTTTATGATATTTGCTTCCTGTGTCTTATTTAGAAATCCTTGCCAATCAGATGATCATAGTGATTCTCTCCTGTGTTTTCTTCTAGAAGTTTCATATTTTCAGCTATTACATGTGGATCTACAATCTGTTTTATTTTCTAAATATATAGTTTATGGTAAGGAGTGGTTTTATATTTTCTCTATGGATATATAATGCTCCATCATCAATTGACAAAGGGAGAAATGTAGAAAATAAACACCAAATAAAATTCAGGATGACTTGGGAGGAGACAAGCAGAGGTATGTTTTATCCAAAGTTGTTAATATTATTCTGCCAATGCGGCAGTGATTCGTGCTTATGACAGCTCTAAAATTTTCCAAAATGAGAAACTAAGGAGCTACAACAAGAAAGAGAGAAAGAAAGAGAGAGCATGAGAGAGAGCACTAGAAGCGTACAATGTCACCACTTGAATTCACTGTAGTAGAAGTTAAGATGGCACACTGGGGTAAATGAAACTCAGTCCACTGTAGTCTACTTTGCCAAATTTAATGCGTAAAGATGTTATTATTCAAATCTGACTCTCTTCACCTCTATCAATACTTTTCTACTTCAAGTCTACTTTGTGTAATAGTGGCCTGGAACAGCAGGATGATTTTTGTCATACTTTTTTCTTGCTTTCGCAAGGACAGGTGATTGCCCCTCATTATCTTCTCCCTCAATTAACTGAATCATCACTGAAGAGTGCATTCCCCAGCAGACATAGGGGAATGTTAGCAGACACAGGCAGAAGCATCCGCTGGGAGCTTCTGGGGACTGTTAAGCAGAAAGGTTGGCTGCCATTGCCCCTCTGCCCTTCTTCCTTTTCTTGTGCTCCAGGGGTGGGTGTGTTAGCTGGAACTCCAGCCAACACCATGATAACCAGGACTCTCACTAGAGGTTGCAAAAGGAAACAATGGAGTTATCCTTTTTACCAGAGGAATTTTAAGCCACCATAAAAGTTCCAAGCACCCAACAATGCATTAATTTATGTGAGATTGAAATAAAGTTTTATGTTACATAAGCCACCTCAGATGAGGTATCTGTTGGTTGCATATGAAGACAGTTCTCACCTGCTGTAACTTTTTCAATCCATTTACTTCCAATCTGTTTCTGTTTTGCTTCCCTGTATCTGTTATGAGTATGTAGATGAAATCTATTTTTTTCATCCAATCTGTCAATCTTTTAACTCTTCTAATCCCTTTTAACTGGACAATCAGACTATACTGGTTGTGCTTACTAACTTATTGGAATTTACCTCTAACAATTTATTTATTGCTTTCTATCTGATTTTTATCATGATACTCTTTTAAAGTTTTCCTTTCTTTTTGCATCTTTGTTATTATAATCTACTTTTTCTCTCATTAAAATTTTAATTTCTCTACTAATTTTGAACATTTAATATGGTATAATATTTTGTTTATTTTGTCGATTACTCTAAACTTTTTACTTGTACATTAACTTAAACATCTAAATTTAAGCAATATTTTTATGATTCTTCTAGAAAATGTAGCTTTTTAAGACTGTAAATACTATTAACCTCCTTACAAAGCAAATGTTAATCTTATCACAGATCAAATTTTGTTCTTTATTTTTACAACACTGTATTAGGCATTATTGTCATTACTGTATAATTTCAATGTATAAGTAATTTTACTTATAGGTTTAAAATTTTGCTTGTTCACCATTCATTCTTTTCAAATATAGCTTTATTGAGATATAATTTGCACACCATGTACTTCATCCATTTAAATGGATGGCACGATTCAATAGTGTTTAATATATTCATAGTTGTGTAGTCGTTCCTGAAATTTAATTTTAGGATATATTAATTCCTCCCCCTGCAATGAATTCAGGACCTATTAGAAGTCACATCACATTTTCCCCCATGAACTTTCCTGTTCTTAACATTACACACAAGTGGAATCATATAATATGTCATCTTTTATGATTAGTTTCTTTCATTAATCTTAATGTTCAGTGTTTCTCTCCCTTACATTACCAATTTTTTCCTCCTTTTAATCATTTCCCATCAGTATGCAAATATACTATAGTGTCTCCTACCTAAAAAGTAAAGCTATATTGAGACTACGTCCTCAGACTCTCATGCCATATTTTTCTGCTCCTCTTCAAAGCAAAATTTCTCAACTAAATGTTCTCTTTTTGCTCACTTCTCATTCTCTTACTGCCCCACCATTTCTTGCCTCCCCTACTGCACTGAAAACATTCTTGTCAATGGCATTAATAAATTCCATTTTTCTAGATACACATGTGAAACTTCAGCCTCCATGATCCTTATTGTTATCAATCATGCCTTCATTTCTGAAATAACTTGTTTTTTGCTTAGTTCCTGGAATTATTCTGGTTTATCTCCATACTTTAGGGCATTATTTTATGGAATAAAATAGCATTTCTATAAGCAACAATGGCCCTTCAGATCAAAATCCCACATGATTGGCACCCAGCACAAAACTTAAGTCTTAAGTTACTTGACTTGGCCATGTCAGGATTCTGTATCACAAAGCATTATTTTACTTCTCTAACTTCCACCTCTTGCCTTTTTCTCAATATTATTCATGTAACACATCAGACAGTAGGGTTTTAGGAGGCTAATAAATAATATGCCTTCCCAGTCTGAGTTCTGAAGCAATTTGAGTGAATATAAAAGATTAAGGGGATGAGACTCTCTGAGTGTATTTAGTGTCTCTACCAGTAAGTTTACAATACGGCTGAGACAAATTGAGAGCACATAATTTCTGTAGATAGGCAAGCTCACAGGGAAAGCTAACAGAAAGGATAAAACCATCCATGCCCTATCCCTGAATTGTTAATCATGCAATTGGCTTCATTCCATCATATTCTACTCAGGAAAGAGTCAGTACAGTGATAGGGAAAAGACACGATCATTATGCTGATGGGTGGTCCCTACCTGTTGGTAAGCATCTTAAGTGAAAAATCTCCTACTCTTCGCATATGAGCAGATCTTGGACTTGAACTTTAACATGAAATAAAACTTCAGTGAATTTATAAGTAGCTTTAAAAAAATATCTTCTACCTGGTATTAATTGGAAATAAGCTATCTACCTTTTTTCCCAAGAAAACTAGAATATAAACCATAAAGCAGCATTTTAAACGTTTCTAGTAGTTTAGCAGCAGTCATTATTAAAGTCAAACAACCCCCTGCCTTTTTCTTAAACAGAAGTTCCTGAGCACTGTATAATACTTGCATGACATACAATCATGTGCACATCAGTCATTGCATGCTATTATAATATGCTATCAGGAAGGACTTGAGAACTATACACCCTGTCACTAACTGATCCCAAATTATTTTGCCTTTAACTTTCCACAGCACCATCAAGCTTTCCAGTATTATGTATTACTATCATTTCTAAATTCACATTTGATATGCTTCACAACAACAACAACAACGCCCAAAAAACACAACCAGTCACAGCTTACTTTTAGTGCCAAAGTGATAGGTACTCTGGTCAAGATGACTTTAGTTTGAACATGTAATAATAACAAATGGGTAGTGAATTTGAAGACATAAGGGTTGGGAATCAAGTTCATGACATCCTTTATGGAATCTTTTTTTTTTTAATTTTTTTTAAATTTATTTATGATAGCCACAGAGAGAGAAAGAGAGAGAGGCAGAGACATAGGCAGAGGGAGAAGCAGGCTCCATGCACCGGAAGCCCGATGTGGGATTCGATCCCGGGTCTCCAGGATCGCGCCCTGGGCCAAAGGCAGGAGCCAAACCGCTGCGCCACCCAGGGATCCCCCTTTATGGAATCTTTTAAGAAACCTCTCCCCTTACCTCCACTCTTTTGTCCTTCTTGTTCTTTTTTGTTTTTTTTTTTTTTGCTTTTCCACGTTTTTAGGCTATTTATTTAATAGTAGCCACATCTATTTAGAATTTACTGGGTAGTAAGTGCTATTCTGGGAAGTGGGTGTAGCTTGTCTTACATAATTCACACAACTGATGCAGTAGCTACAATATTATATACATTTCACTAATGAGGATACTAAGCTTAGCAAATAAACTTGGCTTGCCCAGGGTCACGTTGCAAATAACCTGCAGAGGCTGGGCTTGTATTCCTCTCTCCTACCCCTCCCTTACACCATCTCTCTACATCTAAGGTGCTTGAAGGTAAGTGCAAGGCTGCTCTGAGGGGAGAAGTCAAGAATGCAGCAAAAGATATTCTCTATAATCCAAGAGCATTCTCTTTGATGCAATACACTATGGCATAAAATGATGAAATGGACCCAGCCTTTGAGTTAATGAATTTATGAATATTCCTTACTCATGTCTGGTTGGTTGCTTGCTATTCCCATAGCTCAGTGATAGAACTTTGGAAATGTCTTGGTCTAATTAACACAATGAGATTTAAATGTTCATTAGTTAGGACAAATGTAGAAACTTCAATTTTTCCAAAGATGTTGCTCACCACATTGATAATTTAGTCCTGATAGTTCAGAAGCCAATATTGCTAATGACTAGACACTATGCTCAAGCATAGGCCCAAATATGGATAGGTTAACATGTGTTAACGAAATAAAAACACATATTTTTAGTGCAAATAGGTGCTAAGCACTCTCAGTTGCTCTACAGGGAATACCTTATTTAATCCTCTTCACGGTTTATTGAGGCAGGTAATATTACTAACCACATTCCATAGATAAATATAGTATGCTCTAGGGAGATTATGCAATTTGTCCACTCTAGTAAGATGGCACTTGATGATGCTTGTATTCAAATTGTGGATGCTGGATTCCCAGTCTTGTACATAATCACTGTATAAGACTACTTCTCAATATGCATGTGTGTATTCACATGTGCATATAAACAGTCTGCCAAAATAATAAGCACTTAGATTCAAACAATGTGCTTTTTGAGTTAAAAAAGATCAATCATTAAAATTGTGTAACCTGTCTACATTTGATAACTTCTTTTTTTTCATTTTTTTCATTTGATAACTTCTATGCCTTTGTTTTGCTCTCTATGAATGAGCATAATCTTTATAATGCACAAAATTTTTTTAAGTGCCTTGTATGATTAAGAAGTCTAAAAGGTATAAATTAGAGTTTTGCAACCTCAATGCTACTGACATTAGGAACTGGAAAATTAGGGATCATAGAGGAAAGGAGAGAAAATGAGTGGGAAAAATCAGAGAGGGTGACAAAACATAAGAGACTCCTAACTCTGGGAAATGAACAAGGAGTAGTAGAAGGGGAAGTGGGCCGGGGGATGGGGTGAATGGATGACGGGCACTGAGAGGGGTACTTGATGGGATGAGCACTGGGTGTTATACTATACGTTGGCAAATCAAACTCCAATAAAAGAATATACGAGAAAAAAGAAAAAAAAAGGAACTGGAAAATTATTTGTTGAGAGAATGGTCTGTGCATAGTAGGATGTTTCCAACATCCCTGGTTTATACTCACTGGATGCCAGGAGCACCTCCTCAGTTGTGACAATCAATAATGTTCTCAGGAATTGTCAAAATGACCCCTGGGGAGAAAAGTCATCCCAGGTTGAGAAATGGCTTAAGTATTAGAGATGTTCATCTTGAAATTCTCGATATATTTAGTTTCTGCTTATCTAGTGTTTATTTCTTTTTCTTTTTTTCTTTCTTAAAAAAAAAACATTAATGTCTTCCTCCTTTAGAACTATACTTTGAAAAATAAAAAAATAAAATAAAACTATACTATGGTCTTTCATGTCTCAGGAAAAGATTAGGAGAAATCTACCAAGACAAATAATTCTATAGAATATAAAAAGGAAAAATGACATAAGGTGAGTCATTAACAGGAAGGGAGAGAAGAGATGGTGCGGAAAGAGGGGAAGGCATGGGATAGAGGAGAGAAGAAAGGAGTGGAAAAAGTTAAGAAACCATAGGACAGAAGATGTCTGGCTCTTTATTTAAGAGGTTGGAACTATTAGAATCAAACAGAAAATTTTTAGAAAATTCCAGTGCAGAAAGGCTTACTTTGCCTTCCAGAATATAGCTTGGAAAATAAAAAGCCACTTACAGATCCCCTGACTTCCTGATGGTTCCAGCAACATGCTAATTCTCAGGGAAGTACATCAGAAATGGTTGAGAAAGTGTTTGGTCGGGATCCCTGGGTGGTGCAGCGGTTTAGCGCCTGCCTTTGGCCCAGGGCACGATCCTGGAGACCCGGGATCGAATCCCACGCCGGGCTCCTGGTGCATGGAGCTTGCTTCTCCCTCTGCCTATGTCTCTGCATCTCTCTCTCTCTGTGTCTATCATAAAAAATTTTTAAAAGAAAGAAAGTGTTTGGTATATAGTCTGCAATTTCCCGATAGCCATGCTTAGGGTCCAGATGTTCCAGCTTGTTCCTATGGGGGATATAGAATTTCTGGGAGAATTCATGGATCACAAAAATTATATAGGGAGGTTGCAGAGATGATTTTGGAGACTGGAGGTTATATTGGGGATAAGAGCCTTTAGTAGCAGACACCAAAACCACAGGAAAGACTTGGCCTGACTAGCCACTCCACACTGAAAATCAGGGACCCAATGGACCAGTGCTTAGACTAGCAGTCTAAGGAGGATCTCCAGTGCCCCTTGCATCTCCACAAGAATGACTCCTGGAGATAAGACACATTACCCTAATGTAGAGGTTGAACTTTGAAATGCCTGGAAATTTCCTCAAAAAATATAAAATTTATCCCAAAAATATCATTTTGGGTCAGAAGAGTCTGAATTGCCTATATTCTTCTGGTAGCTGAAAAAGGGCCTCAAGAGATCCCCTAAATTGGGATCAATAATCTAAAATAAACCAAAGATGCTTTTTAATTTTATTTCCCCACCTATAAATCAGACTATGTGAATATCTACTTTTAAAAAAAGCCTCCATGGGACCATTTGGTAGTTAGAATAAAGAGTTGGAAAGTAGAACTCTGATGCAAATTTCAATTTCCAGCAAATGCTGTTCATGACAAGTACAGGATGTGTGGGCTTTGGAACGAATGTACTGCTGCACAAAGGAAGCCGCTAAAAATGTAACCTTAGATTCTTAACATATTTTAGATAATATGATCTAAACTGTTTTACTATCTCACTACATCAATGTTCAGGAGTAGGAACCAGACGAAGCTTGACCATTCCAGGAGCATTGTTCATACACTGTGTATGTACCACTAAGTGATGGGCATGCAGCAGTGAGCAAGAAATACTGTCCCTCCCAGAAGCTCCCAATCCTAGATGCTGACTTTAGCAAAGTACAAACACATTATTACCTAGAAACCCACCAAGGCCATTATAAATGAGGAAATGCCAAGAAAGGAAAGTATTAGGCCCTATAGTCCTAAGGCTCGGACGCCCTGAGAGTATATCATTTAGGCTGAGACCTAGTGTATGCAAAATAGTGAGTCAAACAAAGGAAGTAGAAGGTGAAAGGTGGGGAAAGATAATTCAAAATCCCTGAGATGGCCCTTTGAATCAGAATTTTTGTATCCTTTGCATAAATACCTAGTAGTGCAATTGCTGGATCATAGGGTGATCCTATTTTTAACTTTTTGGAGAGCATCTATATTATTTTCCTGAGTGACTGCACCAGCTTGCATTCCCACCAACAATATAGGAGGGTTCTCCTGTTTCTACATCCTTATTAACACCTGTTGTTTCCTGTGTTGTTAATTTTAGCCATTGTATACTGATCTGAAGGGACACATGCACCCTAACATTTATTAGCTGCATTATCAACAATAGCCAAATTATAGAAAGAGCCCAAATGTCCAACAACTGATGAGAAGATAAAGAAGTTGTGGCATTACATTATATATATATATATATATACTATATATATAATGGAATGTTACTCAGCCATAAAAAGGAATGAAATCTTCCCATTTGCAACAACATGGATGGAGCTAAGAAGCATTATGCCAAGTGAAATAAGTCAGAGAAAGATAAATACCACATTATTTTACTCATGTAGAATTTAAGAAACAAAACAGATGAGCATAGAGAGAAAGAGAGAGAGAGAGAGGCAAATTAGCAAACAGATTGTTAACCATAGAGAACAAACTGAAGGTTGCTGGAGGGGAGATGGGTGGGAGCTGGGCTAGATGGGTTATGGGTATTAAGGAGGGCACTTGACGGGATGAGCACTGTGTGTTATATGTTGGCAAATTGAATTTACATTAAACATGTAAAAAAAGATTCAAAAATAAATAAAAAGTGCCCACACAGGGATGGAAACAATCAACAAAACTAAAAGGCAACCTACACAAAGGGAGAAGATATTTTCAAAAGGCATATCTGAGGAAGGGTTAATATCCAAAATATATAAAGAACTTTTACAACTCAACATCCAAGAAATGAATAATCCTATTTAAAAATGGGCAGAAGACACAAATAGACATTTTTCCAAAGAAGACCTACAGATGGCCAACAGATCCATGAAAATATGCTTGGCATCACTGTCATCAGGGACTCAAATCAAAATGACAATGAGATACCACCTCACACCTGTCAGAAAGGCTAAAATTAATAACACAGTAAACAACAGACATTGGCAAGGATGTGGAGAAAAGGAAACCCTTTTGCACTGTTGGTGGGAATGCAAACTCGTGCAGCCACTCAGGAAAACAGTGTGGTGTTTCTCAAGATATTAAAAACAGAACTACCCTACAATCCAGCAATTGCACTACTAGGTACTTACCCAAAGAATACAAAATTACTAATTCTAAGTAATACATGCACCCTAATGTTTATAGCCACGTTATCTGCAATAGCCAAAAGATGGAAACAGCCCAAGTGTCCATCAGCTGATGAATGGATAAAGAAGATGTAGTCTACATACACAATGGAATATTACTCAGCCATAAAAAGAATGAACTCTGTCATTTTCAATGATGTGGATGGAGTTAGAGAGTATTATGCTAAGCAAAATAAGTCCATCAGAGGAAGATAAACATCATATGATTTCACTCATATGTGTATTTAAGAAACTAAAGAAGCAAGCAAAGGGGGAAAAAGAGTGAGAGAGAAGGAAACCAAAAAACAGACTCTTAACTGTGAAAACACATTGCTGGTCACCAGAGGGGATGTGGTTGTGGGCGGTGGGTTAAATGGATGATGAGGATCAAGGAGGGTACTTGTGATGAGCACTGTGTTATATGGAAGTGTTGAATCATTATATAGTACACCTGAAACTAAGATTATACTGCATGTTAACTAACTGGAATTTAAATGAAAACTTAAAAACAATAAAGTAAGTTTAAGAAGTGAAATCCACCTGGGAATTGGTTGGGTGGCAGTGGCAGAGCTGAACTGGCAGTCAGTGGTGGTATGGGTGGGCTTGGGGAGGCACATCTGGCATGACACCAGTAATAAATAAAAATAGCAGAGAGAACAGTAGTTCTCCAGATGGGAAGTCCCAGAAAAAGAGGACAGAGCACATCCACACCCCATCATCTATAGAATCAAAGGCTTGTAAATTACTTCTGTTTCCTTCTGGGCTAAAAATTCTGACTTTAAATGTGATAAATCCAAGGGGGCCTGGGTGGCTCAGTTGGTTAAGCATCTGCCTTTGGCTCAGGTCATGGTCCCAGGGTCTTGGGATCAAACCCCATATTGGGCTCCCTGCTTATCAGGAAGTCTGCTTCTCCCTCTGCCCCTCCACCTGCTTGTTCTCCCTCTCTGTATCTCTCAAATAAATACATTTTAAAAATCTTTTTAAAAAGTAATGAACCCAGGGGCACCTGGGTGATTCAGTCAGTTAAGCATCTGCCTTGGGCTTAGGTCATGATCCCAGAGTTCTGGGCTGGAGACACACACCTGGCTTCCTGCTCAGTGGGGAGTCTATTTCTCCCTCTGCCCCTCCCCACCCTGCTCATGTCTTCTCTCTCCTTCTTTCTCCCTCTCTCTCTCTCAAATAAATAAAATCTTTGAAAAAAAATGTGATGAACCCATAATTGTGAAGTGCTAATGGATATTGAGAAACTGTGTATACACAGACAAGCAGAAGTTGTAGTTGGGGTGTTTGAGGTCAAAGGAAAAATCCTTACGCAGAAGTCAATAAAACAGAGGTTAAACTAAGAGTGGCACGTACAGATAAGTCTAAGATCTGACATAGAGGTAAGTTCATATCTCAAGTTTTTTGCACATTTTAAAATTTCTGATTGTACTTCCATCATACTTATTAGGAACAATACTTTCAGGGCAGTATTCCTCAAAGGATGATTTCCAGAACAGAGACATACAAAGCATCTAGGGATGTTTTGAATACTCATATCCCAAGGCACTATGCCAGAATTCTGATTCTTTAGGTCTGATTGTGCTTTTAACATGAAATTTGAGCAATTTGCCCAATGTTGAGGTATTTCCAAGACCACTTTTTGATATATAGCCCTTTAAGTAGACTGATCTAAAAATTCCAAACCATAGAAGAACACACATGTCCATCAACTGATGAATATGGATAAAGATGTGATATATACCATAATAGAATATTACTCAGCCATCAAAAAGAATGAAATCTTGCCATTTGCAATGACATAGATGGAGCTTGAGTGTGTTATGCTAAGAGAAGGAAGTCAGTCAGAGAAAGACAAATACCATATGATTTCACCCACATGTACAATTTAAGAAACAAAACAGAGAAACATAGGAGAAGGGGAAAGAAAGAGCAAGGGAAGCAAACCATAAGAGACTCTTAAAAACAGAGTAAACTGAGGATTGATACAGGGAGGTGGGTGGGTGCGGGCTGAATGGGTAATGGTTATTAAGGAGGGTACTTGTAGTAAGCACTAGGTGTCCTACGTAAGTGATAAATCTAAATTCTGCACCTAAGACCAATTTTACCATATGTATTAACTAATTAGAATGCAAATAAAAACTTGAATTAGGGACACCTGGTTGGTTAAGTGATCAGCTGTGTGTTTCATTCAGCTCAAGTCATGATCTCAGGGTCCTGAGATCAAGCCCCATCAGGTTCCGTGCTCAGCATGGAGTTTGCCCCTCCTGCTTGTGTTCTCTCTTTCTCTCTCTCAAATAAATAAATAAATTTTTAAAAATACTTGAAATTTAAAAAAATCTCAGACCTTACCCTTTAAACTCTTTAAGGACTCTTTTCTTTATATCTTTGGATATACATTTTATATCATTAATAGAGGGTGGCTCAAAATCAAGTATTTACCTTAGGGTCTTGCTCCTAAATCCCAGCTATCTTGACATTATTCTTGTGCATTTTAGCTAAATCACATTCCTTACAATCTAATTATAAGCAAGCACTGATAACTATAATGAGAGTCTCTACCCATTTATCCATATCCATCACTGTCTGGTTAGGAGAGTGTTACTAACTCCCAGCGGAATCATCTATCAACGTGTTTCTTTACTTTTCTTTCAGATAATCTGTAAGGCTGAATTATTTTCATCTAGGAGCAAATAATGAATCTACAGGACAAATGAGATCAAAAGAAGTTCTGCACCTGTACTTCTTTCCACAAATCTAATCTCAGTAGAAATAGACATAGTAATTAATAAATTTAGAATTAATTCAAAATAAATCTCAATATTAAATAAGCCATCTACTTCCTTGAAAGAAATCAGCTTGGTCTTAGAGTTAAAAACCCTCTGAGAAGAAAGGAATCTGCAATTTGCCGGTCCTATTCATATTCTCCCTCATTATTGTCTTCTACTCTCCCTTTTTGTTTCTTCCCTTATTGTCACTGTAGTTCACGTAGCATGTCATCATAAATGCCTCATTCATCCCTCATAGCAACATTACATCATTTGCAAGCAAACATTGTGGTTGAAGAAACCAAACCTCATAGGAGGCAAGTGTCTTTGCCAAGTTAATGCAGCTAGGGAAAGGCAGAAAAGATACTTAAAGCAAAGTCATTTGTTTCCAAATCCATTGTTCATATATCTTGTAAGCAGAATTTTAATCTTTTGGAAAATTTTACAATAAAAGTGAAATATCCAGTGACATGGTATAAAATCCAACTTCTTTGCTGGAAGAAGGAGTAGTGATGATTCTTGATGTCCAGGGAGAGGGTGAGGGTACTAGATTATACCCTTTCATAGCCCTGAATAATGTCAGATGATGTCAGATGATAGATGCTTCAGACTGAGTGGATTTGAAGATCACCCAAGGTTGGCACGATAAACAATGACCAACGTAAAGATGTAACCCAAATCACTGCCGCTGACAACTCCATAATTTTTCCCATGGCCTCCCAGCAAGACATCCTAAGTCAGTCATTACTCACTGTTCAGCTGTGTCAGAGGTGAATATGATTGTGCTTATGACCTCTGAAATCATCCAAGACTACTCAACTAGGGCATGTGTCTTCCATGAATGTTGATATAAATTCTAAACTCTTCTTATTATCAAGGAGAGATGCAAGTATCTCTGAGTTATCTGGAATACTTAAAAATAAAACAAAACTCAAAAATAATTCCCAAAAATGCCAGACATATGACTTATATAGCTCCTACTTACTGAATGTTCAACACCTATTAACAAATGCATGCAAAATACGTCCTTTATTTTTTAAAATATACTTTGTAGTCATTGATGCTGCCTCAGTTTTTATATAAAGCAATTAGAGATCAGAAAGTCTGATATACTCTCAAGTTTGAATAGCTGGTAATTGATAGTATTTGAGCCCAAGTCTGACTACAAAACTCATGTCTTTACCACCTTGCCATAATGCCTCTCAAAACAAGATAATTAAATCAGTCGGAACAAGGCCCATGACCTTGGGCAGAGAAGGGGTCAGTAAAATATACACTAGAAAGAAAAGATGGTTTATACTTACCTGTGACCCAGACCAAAGCACCAACACAAGGGCCATGATAAACTCTCCATCCAGAGAAAATATCCTTGGATTCTAGTACAGGGGTAAGGTTTGCACATTCTTTACTTGAAGAATGAGAATCAGATTCAAATTACCCAGGAAAGGCCAAGGAAGAATTAGAAAACAAGGTAAAGTTTCCCCATCAGTAAGTTTTGGGACCAGACCTGCAAATAGTCCTTAAGAAGAGAACTGGGAAAGGAAATCTTTGCCCTAGGTATGGGTGAGGCTGTCCACACAAGAGGAAGGTAGCCAAAGAATCTGTGTTAGTGGGCTTCTACGCATTCCCTCAAACTAGAGCCAGCCTGGAAAAATTGACCCTGGGAAGACAGCAAACACTTCTAACATCATGACAACGTGCAGGAAAAGAGCTTTTGCCACAACAACACATTGGCTGAGGGCTCAAAGCTGAAACCAAGCAGTGCCAAGCTTATGGATGACAGGCCTTTGGTTCATAAAATGAGCTAAGGTGAGTATGTTGGCAGTAGAGGGCACAGACAGGGAAGAAAAGACAAGCACCAATAACTAAAAATCAGGCAGGTGTTTTGATTTGGGTTTGACCAGAAACAGATCCTGAGATGAGAATCTGAGTATAGGGCATATATGTGTGTGATGTGAGTATGGAGGGATTCTAGGAAATACTGACCACAACTGGAAAAGTGAGATAGGGAATGGAAGCAGATCACTATCAGGTACATTATCAAGCAAGTTGCCTCTGTGACAATGGAAGCCTAACTGCACTGAAGAAATGTGGGATATGGTGTAGAATGTGCTTCCTATTTACCCCAATTAAGAAGGAAGCAAGCTGGGGTGTCTATATAGTAAGTCTCTGTGTGATAATGGTTGGGAACAGATCTTTATTATTTTTTAATTTTTTTGGGGGGGGAACAGATCTTTAAACATGAACTCTGCACATGCGGTTTGCCACTGCTTTCATGGCCAGATAAAATCCCCACAAGTATCCGGAATACATGGCCCTATGTTTTTACAGGTCAGTGCTTAAGGGAGGTAGGCAAGACATCATGAGCGTTTGCTACAGTGGATGCCTTTGATTCATTTCCATTATTCTGCTTATTCAGCAGAGTGGTATGGAGAAAATCTGTGGGCTTTGGAGTAAAAGAGACCTAACTTTGAATCCCAGTTTGGCCGTAACAACTTTGCAGCCAAACTTCTTCCAAAGAAGAATTAGTCTACATGATCCCCTAACTCAGTAATACCAGGGTCAACCTATATTCTCTATCATACGCACAGTTGATGCTATAAGGTCAGTATCCAATTACAGGCCAAGTCTATAGTAAGAGACAGGAACTGAAGACTATTGAGAGAAAAATGCCCCATTCTTCCCAACAAACTCCATGCTGCCTACTTTCCACGAAGATTTATTTCTTATTTAAAAAGCTAGAAAGATAACATGTACCGTATCAGGTTGCAGTGGAAATGAAGATTATGTATTTGTACACTGTACAAGGCTAGGCACATAGTATACATTCAAACGATGTTAGCTAGTATTGATTCATTTTGTTAATAATTCTTTAAATAATAATAAATATTTTGGGGATATGCCATGTTCCAGGAACCATGTTTGTGGAAACATGTAAGTTGAGGTTATGATCTTCCTCTCCAGGAACTTACTGTTCAAAATGTAGAGTTAAGGTAAACATACAATTTGGTGATATAGGAAGTGCTAAATTATTTGGCAGGAAGAAAGAACACATCCAGTTGAACAAACTATAGGAGGTACCCAAATGAGGAAATTTTAGGATGTTTTAGAAATTAAAATAGATTTCTTTATAAGCTCCAAGAGAACAGGGACCTAAGCATTCTTGTTAATTGCTATATCCCTGGTAGTTGGAACAGGACCAGACCTATAGTTCAATACTCAGTAAATATTTATCAGCTAAATGACTGTGAAGAGGATGGAAAGTGTTTTCTGGACAGAAGGAGGGACAGGAGCAAGAAGAGGAGGCAGATGAGAATAAGATGCAGAAGCAGATATTGAGGAGTGATCCAGGTGAGTGCAGCTTGGAATTTGTGCAGGTGAGATGTGAGGAGTAAGCCTGGGGAGATAGTAGGAGCAAGACTGGCAGAAAGCACTGAATGTGAGTCTGAGGTGCTTGGGTTTTATTTTGCAGACAAAGTGAAGCCATTGAAGGCTGCAAATAACCTGATAAAGATGGTGATTCAGGAAGCTGAATCTGGTGGTACAATGAAGAAGGAATTATATTAAGAAGGCACAAGGCAAGGAGTAGGTTATAGGTGATTCCAATTGTCCAGGCCCTGGTATGTCTGAGTAATTGCTGTTCATGTGGTTAGCTCCAAATTACCATAAGTACTGACTCCTGCAAGTTCATTCATTCTGACATCAAGGAGAGAGAGGTAGGGATATTTATCTCTGGCTATAACCCCCACATGGGACAACCTGTGAATAAAGCAATCTGTTCACCCATATGGACCCCACAAATTTTATAAATGTGAGTAAATTCACTCTCTACTTGGGTTTCATAAAATTAAATTTTGCAGAGATTCATCATGAAAATTATACTAATTGCAATTCCCCATTGTCAGGAGTGCTTATCAATTAAGTAGAAACACACATATACACGTACACACACACCCCCCAATGGCAATGGCAATGGCAATACAATTCTGTCTCCAAATTATCTAACCATTCTATATTCTGTATGGCACCTTTAAGCAGTAAAGCTACAATTAGCCTAACACTCAATAGCATAAACATGGTTAACTCTATAGGTCAGCCTCTGATCACTGGCTAGTTTTTAGTTAAAGAGAATAGATACGTACTATTTGAGATGGAAATCTCTCTCTCTCTCTCTCTCTCTCTCTTTCTTTCTCTCTCTCTCTCTGAGTAACTTTATTCCTGTCAAGCTGTCAAATATATCACAAATATATTTCTTTATAATCATTCTTTCAGTCATTTACCAAGTACGTGTTAAATGCCAGATCCTATAGTTGTGACAAATGTGATAAAATGATCAAGGTTATGAGGAAATAAATATGAATAAAACAAAATTTTTGTCTTTGAGGAATTCAGAGTCTATTGTGGCATGTTATCAAATGCTATGGAATGTGGGAAGGCTAAACCATAGCTGACTCTAGAATATCAGTATGAATTAAATGTCTGCTATGTATAAGATCTTGAGTGACTTACCATTATTTGTAAATAATTGGAAGATAAAGGTTAGTAATATTTCAAAATTTAGACATATTGATGAGTTTGCAAACTAAGGCAGTACTAATAGATATATTACTTTTACTTGCCACTCAACAGTGTTTTGAGTACTTAGTATATTCTAGGCACTAAGGTAGGTAATATGGATTTAATGGTAGTCAAAGCATGGTAGGCACCTTAAGTAGCTCATTACCTAAAGAAATATATCTTTCTGGCTAAACTGTACTGCACAAACAATTTCAAAATAGACTAAGGTTTATTTCTCAGTCATACTATATACACATTATAGTGCAGCCTCAAGTCTGCTTCCTATAGTTCTTCATATAGGGCAAAGCTGACAAGAAGGTGTCTATCACAGCTGCTCTTAAGGCAGGCAGCAGACAGATATTCCCAAAAGGGACACATATCACTTCTGTTCACATTTTATTGGCCAATGTGCATCTTGTAGTCACCATGACACCAAAAGAATGGGGAAAGAGAATTATCCCACAAGAAGAGTCATCATGGAGAAAGAAAGAAAGTCATCATGTAGGATATTTTGAAGTCAAAGTGTCTACCACAGAGAGGCCACTAGGACCATAAACCCTCCCAGAAATAATCTACCTGGTTCTCAAAGTATAATCAGTGTGGACATGCTTAATAGTTGGTAAAATCCTCACACTGGTTGTTTGGCCAAGACCTATTCCATAATAGGAAAGATCAAGTACAAACTCATGAAATTACCTCTACCCTCTAATGCCAAGAACAAAATAAAAAAGGGATCATTCACAAGTCAATGAGATTAGAAAAGTTTATTCTTGACTTTATAATTTTAGGTTGCATCTTTCTGGAGGTCCTGGTTCCCAGAGCAAGAAGAATTACACTAAGGATCACAATATTCTGCTGAACTTAAAATTTATGAACACGAGTCAAATCTTCTCTCAACACATCAGTTTCCACACCTTTGAATTAGTGACTATATCTTCTACTACTATCATCACTACCAACATCATCACTGTCATCACGACTATTACCACCACCACCATCTCCACCACCACCATCACCCCTACTCCTGTCACCACCAGCACCACCACCAGCACCACCAGCACCATCACTGCCACCTCCCCCATCATCACCATCAACATCAACCACCACCACCACCTCCACCACTACCACCACCATCACCCCTGCCATCAACAGCACCACATCACCACCACTGCCACCAACACTACCACTACAATCACTCCCACTCCTGCCACCACCATCACCACCGCCATTATCACCAACACCATCACCACCATCACAAACAGCACCATCACTATCACCTCTGCCATCATCATCGCCACCACCACAGTCAACAACAGCACCAACATGAGCATTACCACCAATATGTCACCATGATCACAACCGTCACTACAACCATCACAATCATCATCTCCACCACCACCACAATCACACCTATTATCACCCATATCACCACCCCTGGAAATGTCACCTTTTTCTAAAGACTTTTGGGTGTCTTATATGTATTCTTACTTCATTTAATGTAGGATAATCATATGAGGTAGGTAATACGGTTAGCCCCATTTTATAGCTAAGGTAAATGGGGATTAGTAATTTTTTTAATTGCTCAAGTTTGTATAGCCAATTACAAATAGAATTCTGAATTTATATCATGGGCAGCCCAGGTGGCTCAGCGGTTTAGTGCCACCTTCAGCCCAGGGTGTGATCCTGGAGACCCATGTCAGGCTCCCTGCATGGAGCCTACTTCTCCCTTTGCCTGTGCCTCTGCCTCTCTATCTCTCTTTCTCTGTGTCTCTCATGAATAAATAAAAAAATAAGATCTTAAAAAAAATAAATCCGAGAATTCTGATGTCAAAGCTAAAGAATCTAATCAGCATATAAATTGCCTCTAAATGATATTGGGCTTGTTAGAAAATGACTAACCTCCCTTTCTCCAGGATAGCAAAAATAAGACAATAATAACAACAAAGAGTATTCTGCTTGTTTCACTACTATTGGGAAGTAGTGAAAAAAATCACAGGGTTTGGAACCAGAAGATTTTTTTTTTCTATTCTAGTTTCACTGCCAAATGACTGTGTGACCTTACAGAAATCTGTTAACCTCTCTGAGGTGTAGCTGTAAAATTGAGACAATAATACTAGATTGTCTTAACTGGTACTGGTGAGAAAGATCAAAAGGTACATGTGACATCATGGTGTGAACTCTAATTCCTGTAGAGGTGCAAATTACTATTATTTCTGCTTGATTTTTCTCTCTCTGCAAGGCTAGCCTTCCCTTACATCACAAAGACTTAGATTATGGTCTCTAGTCTATGGCTGGAGAGATATTTAGAATATTTACTACAAAGGATTATCATAAATATTTGAGGTTATCTGCCTTTTAATAATAGAACAATTACCATTTTTCATCCTGATGACTAGAAAAGAAGGCTGTGCTTGATTGGACAAGGACCCATGAGGGAGCAGGGCACCAGGGAACTTAGCAAATGTTTCTGATTCAATGAGAGGACAGGTGATGAGAGAGAAGTGAAAGCCTCTATTCATTTTAAAGAATTGTTTGTAAAGGGCGGTTTTCTGCCTCCTGGGCTTCCAGCTCTTCAATTATTCAGGCCACAAATTGGCACTCCCTTTATCCCATCCAGAAAGAAAACAAAAGGGAAGATCTTGGAACACCACGGGACTACTTCTCATTGGGAGTTGAATGGGATAAGACTAACTAAGGTCCTACACCTTAGTTAGAGAGACCTCAGAAGATATCTTGCCTCGTGGGCATTCACAAAAGACTTCCAGCTGGAGAGGATCCTTTGGATATGTGTGACATTGGCTTTTCTGAATATGTGCTGTGCTGTCCACGCCCTCCAAGCAAATGTTTCCTTATTTGTAGAACTTCACTGAGGACGAACCACTGCTCTGGGCTTTGGAGAAAAATACTCACAAATTCCAAGAAGCTTGTCTTACCTCCTTTCTTGACATGAGAGCTGCTCATTCTCAAAAATACACAACCTTAAAAAAATAGAAACGACTCCTTTCTCTGGATACAACCTCATGTTTATTATTTTAAATGCAGTGAGGCATGGGATACTTCGAGATAGGAAGCAGTCAAAAAGTGTTCGCAATTTCTTTATTCAACACTCTGTGGAGCAATGCTCACTCTTTTCCTGCATTCAGCTGCTGCCTCTGGCAAAGAGGAAATTGTTCCAAATGTGGGAGTGGCACTAGGTCCTGGCCTGCCCTAACCTACTTGTACAAATTGGTGAACATTGAAGAGTTTGCCTGTTAGGCTCAGTCAAACTCCACAGGTTCAAATAAGCCACTGCTTACAAAAGGGAACATGTTCTCATCTCTTTTCTTTCCCCATATGGAGCAGAAATGAGGTGTCACAGAAACCTCTATTCATAAGCCTTTTACCTTTTTGAACACTAAGAGATAGATTTCTCTATATACTCTAATTGAAACAGGCAAATCTAATTTCTGGCACAGAGAGGATATTCATAGGCATGTTGCAAACTTTGCCTGTTATCTTCCCTTATTGCAAAGTGTATGATTTATCTTCTGGGCAATGGCACTCATATCTTAATATGAGTTATGTAAGAAAAATAGCCCACAGTCACAGAATATAAATTGTCTCTGTTTTCCCCAAACATAAAGAGAAAAAAAGTAACACGCCTTGCAAGAGTAGGTCCAACCTTATGTTCAAAGGGAAATTTAACTCAATTTCCTGTAATATTCCTCAAAAAAATACCAGTTCCTAGGGGCATTTGGGGTGGTTAAATCTGGTGCTCCATCACCTCTGTCCAAAGGATCCTCCTCTTTAGGAAGAAGAGCTGTTTTTAAAATTTTGCCTGGTTGTTTTAACTAATCACTTATTTCAGCTGCCTGAATCTATACCTTTGGAGAAAGTTACAATCTTGTGTTACTCTTGGGTTTTTTTCAAGGTACAGCTATGAGTTTTAAAAAAAGGGACAGAATTTTGGGCTTTTAGGAACAACATGTATTAGGATTTAGTTAAAGTTAGAGTACGCTATTCTCAAGGCCCTGGATTGATAAAAGTCACTATGCACAGAGAACAATGCTTCTGTTCCCAAGAGTGGTGGTCATACGCGTGAATAAAACATTGCCTGCTTTTTTTTTTTTTCTTGTTGTTTGTGGCTCCCTCTTCTGTTATCATGAGCTAAATCATCCCACAAGCATCTCAAAAACCTGCAAGAAAGTTTTGGTTGATCCTCATTTTTAAACACTTTCCTTACAAGAAGGGTTTTCCATAATACTTTCTTCTGTTTCCAAAAGCCTCCTTTTAATATATGACTGTTATAGTTATTGTTTTTGCAAATATATAATCTCTCTCCTTAGACTGTAAGCTTCCTGGGTGTGGGAATGATGTCATACACAGTTTAATGCTCCCTAGAGGGTCTAGAATGTTGCTTGACACTGAGTAGGTCCCTTAAAATAATTACTGAATAAATATTTTGAGAATGTGACACCAGATGATGAGACTAATGAGGCAAAGAAAGTGCCTGTAGGCGCCTTGTGGGCAGGGGGTCAACATCTCCCCCAGGTGTAGGGAGAAAGGTCTTGGGAATCAGACTTGGTTGTGAAGGAGAAAACATCCATGCTGCTGCATTCACTACACTATCTCTCATGTCCTGCCATTGGCTTGAATTTCTAACAGGCTGGAGAGAACATCTTTTTGGGTAACCCTGGGTCCCTGACACAGCATAATCCTGGCTTCCCCAGTGTGAGAAGAGGGTTGTCTTCTTAAGACATTAGTAGTACAAAGAGGCATTTTCTCCCACCAAGAATACACATGGTGGGAGAAATGCTATTTCCGAAGGCAAAACTGAGTGATATTAGAAGAATATTGGGTGCTGGAACACTAAAAATGAGAAATGTTTATTAAACCTCAGTTTGCTTCATAAATGGCGTATAGAAGGTACTCAGTGTGTATGTTTGTGAAGTGATAAATATATCACCAGGATTTCTTTGGAGTTATTTAAGCCCAGAGCTTGACTAAGCACGTTACTCCCAGTTTTGTGGGTGTATTTATGTGCCCATAAATAAGGTGTCACCCAGCCTCCCTAGACCCTGAGAGCAAATGATGTTATACTGCAGTTAAACACAGTTTTAGCCGGGTCAAATTCACACTATTCAGAGGGAAGCACAGCACATCTCACAGTATCCTCATGATTCTTTCTTCTCTCTTCCTTTCATTCTCCAGAGAGCCCGGAGCATGTGAGCCCCGTCCCTACTGATTCCCAACAGCACCGAGGTGGCTGTTCCTAGCTGAGGGCATGTCGCATCTTAGGTTTGCTGCTGCGACTCCAGTGGTTTTACTGTGTAGATTCTCTTCTGAGCCAAGTTGCTGAACCAAAAACCTGCACTCTCATTTATCCTTTTATTTTGAGCTCAGACCGCCCCTGTGCTTCCCAGTTGATAACCTAGTCCACTGGTGCTTTTACTCCTCCAGTGTCAAGACCAGTAAATAAAAGCAAATCAACTGCAAGAGGGAGGGGACAGCTCTGTCGTCAAAGGAAACTCTCAATAGTTGTAGGTCAGGTTTGGTTGCTCCCTAAGACTACCCTAAGTCTAAGCGTGCCTTTAATTGACCCTCTTTATCCTGGAATATTGTAGAGAGATATTTGATCCTCCCTTATATGAAAAGATATGCGCTCATGGCCAAAAAAAAAAAAAAAAATCATTCTATCCATAGCCCTGAATGATGAGGCAATATCTCAAGGTCTCCCATCTCATAAAGACTTGATTATGCTTCTTAACACTTCAGCCCACCCCCGTGCTCCATAAGCTGTTTTATTTCTAAATCGTTTTCCCATGTTATTTATCACCTTGTAGGAAATAATTTACCTAATTATTATGTATATTATCTATTTTCCGTCTTCCTTTGCTAGAATATAAGTTACACAAAGGGAGGACTTTTTTTTTTTTTTTTTTTTTTTTAGACTAAGAAAGGCAATACTTTCTTTCATTCTTTGGGATATGTGTTTTATTTTTTCCCCCATTTTTTTCATTTTTTTAGGTTTTTAATTTTAATTCCAGTGTAGTTAGCTACTGGAATTAAAATTATTAGTTAGTAACTAATACAGTGTTGTATTTAGTCTCAGGTGTATAATCCAATGATTCAACAGTTCTGTACATGACTCAGTGCTCATCATGATAAATATATTCTTAATCCCCTTCACCTATTTCACCCGTCCCCTCTGGTGACCATCGGTTTGTTCTCTGTAATTAAGAGTCTGTTTCTCTTCTTTTTTCCCTCTTTGTTCATTTGTTCTGTTTCTTAAACTCCATGTATAGGTGAAATCATATGGTATTTGTCTTTCTCTGACTGACATATTTCACTTAGCATAATGTCCTCTAGCTCCATCCATGTTGTTGCGAATTTCATCCTTTTTTATGTTTGAATGATAGTCCAGTGTGTGTATGCGTGTGTGTGTATCACATCTTCTTTATCCATTCATCTATTGATGAACATTCTGCTGCTCTCATAATTTGCTATCATAAATAATGCTGAAATAAACACACGGATGCATGTATCTTTCCACATTAGTGCTTTTGTATTTTTGGGGTAAATATTTGGTAGCGTAATTACTGGATTGTAGGGTACTTCTATTTTTACATTTTTGAGGAACCTCCAGTTTGTCACAGTGGCTGCGCAAGTTTGCATCCCTGCCAATAGTACATGAGGGTTTCTTTCTCTCCACATCTCCACCAACACTTGTGCTTTTTATTTTAGTCATTCTGACAGGTGTGAGAGGATATCTCGTGGTTTTGATTTGCATTTCCCTGATGATGAGTAATGTTGAGCATCTTTTCATAGGTCTATTGGCTATCTGGATGTCTTTCTAGGAGAAATGTCTGTTCATGTCTAATGCCTATTTTTAACTGGATTTTTTTGTGGTTTTGGTGTTGAGTTGTATAAGTTCTTTACATATTTTGGACACTAACTCTTTATCAGATACATCATTTACAAATATCTTCTTCCATTTTGTAGGTTGCCTTTTAGTTTTGTTGACAGTTTCCTTTGATGTGCAGAAGCTTTTTATTTTGCTGTAGTCCTAATAGTTTATTTTTGCTTTTATTTCCCTTGCCTCAGGAGATATATCTAGAAAAATGTTGCTACAGACAATGTCAGACAAATTATTACTTATACTCTCTTCTCGGATTTTTATAGCTTCAGGTCTCACATTTAGATCTTTAATCCAGCTTGAGTTTATTTTTGTGTATGGTGTAAGAAAATGGTCCAGTTTCATTCTTTTGCATGTAACTGTCCAGTTTTCTCAACGCCATTTGATAAAAAGACTATCTTTTTCCTATTGCATGTTCTTGCCTCTTTTGTTGAAGATTAATTGACCATACAATCATGACTTTGTTTCTGGGCTTCCTAACCTGCTCGATTGATCTATGTGTCTATTTTTATGCCAGTGCCATACCGTTTTCATTACTACATCTTTGTAGTATAACTTGAAATCTGGAGTTATGATGCCTTCAGCTTTATTTTTCTTTTTCAAGATTATTTCAGGGATCCCTGGGTGGCGCAGCGGTTTGGCGCCTGCCTTTGGCCCAGGGCGCGATCCTGGAGACCTGGGATCGAATCCCACGTCGGGCTCCGGGTGCATGGAGCCTGCTTCTCCCTCTGCCTGTGTCTCTGCCTCTCTCTCTCTCTCTCTGTGACTATCATAAATAAATAAAAATTTTTAAAAAAGGGATTATTTCGGCAGGAAAGACTTTTATTTGTTTTATTTTTTTACATATTCCAAGCATATTTTGCAATACTAAAATTTTAATATGCATCTGTTAGGTGAATAAATAAGTGAATGACTTTGATTTACATAGTCTTCTTGATGTCTCCTCAGGGACAATCAACTTCTCCTGTGAAGACAGTATCAGTGTCAACTCTGGACTGGGCTGCAGTTTTCCTCTCCAAACCACAGGTGCCAAACAGAAATCTGAATGGTTCAGTGATCCTTGGAGTAAATTCCTTCTCAGTGTGCCCCATTCACCCTGAGCCTGTTGGGAAGATCTCTGTATGTCCAAATCACCATTGTGGAAGTGGGTTGAGTTTTTTGCCACTGTCTGTACCACTCCCACAAGGACATTCCACTGTTGTTACATAAAACAATATATTAAAGCAGGCATTTGGAAGGAGAAGAGGGGCTGAAATGCATCTAAAGCTGAATTGTGTTTCCTTTAATAAGGAAAAACATCCATAATGAAAACCTTGGAATATCTGTTTCAAAGAATGAATTCATAGATGTCTGTGGGGAAAAAAAAATCTTATCTCCTCCCTAACCTCCTCCCTTGGCCCATAACTCAGCAATTTTCACCCTTATAGACCTATTACAAAGAACGTCAATGTCTGTCTGATAGGATGGGTCATTTAGGATTTGAAAAGAATACATGACAATTTGGGCCAAATGTAAGAAAAAAGAGTGTTACAGAATGATCCAGGCATCACATGGAGCTGTTGTGTAATGTGTTTATGATCACACAATGAGAGAGGAGGAAACAGATGATCAGTGGTGACAGAACTGGCCCGTGAAAAGGAAGAAAATCCAGGAAGGTGTGGTATCTCAGAAACCAAGTGGAAAAAATGTTTCGTATAGAAAGGACACTTACGAAGTCAAATGCAGCTGAGATATCTGACAGCCTCAGGACTAGAGCCAGAGAACTGGTGGGACAGAAATCTTTAGAGTTCTTTAGAGTACAATCACAGAAATTAGGCCATAAGTGCCTCATTGGTATGAGTAAGGAAAGAACAGTAGGAATAGAGTAACTGGATATTTAAAATATTGTTAGCAGTTTTGTTGTAAAAGGAAGCTGAAAATGAGTAGGACTCCAGCAAGATTGATTTTAAAATTTCTTTAAAGTTAGGGGCACCTGGGTGGCTTAGTCAGTTAAGCATCTGTCTTCATCTCAGGTCATGATCTTGGGATCCCTGCTCATTGAAGAGTCTGCTTATCCCTCTCTCTCTGCCCCTCTCCCTTGGCTCATGTGCTGACACAGTCTCTCTCTCTCCCTCTCTCTCTCTGTCTTGAATAAATAAATAAAATCTTTAAAAGAATTTCTTTAAAGACAAAAAAATAAAATAAAAAAGCAGAAAAAAAAACAAAAGATATCATAGTATATTTGTATCCAGGAATAATTGATCCAGAAGAAAAAAAAAGAATTTGCTATTTTGAAAGAAAAAGGGATAATCACAAATGCAGTGTCTGAGTGGGAAAAGCAGACAACATAGGGACATATCATCCTTGCAGTAGGAAGGAAGGCAGAGTATGCAGATACAAGGTATAGGTTTGGTGGAAGAAAGATGAAATAGTTCTTTTTAGATGGATCTGACTTTCTCATTGAAGTAAAAGTTCATGCTGAAAAAAAAAATTCATACTAAAAGTAAAGGCGGGTGAGCTTGTTGGCAGCTCGAAAATAAAGGAAGATGAGAAATAACTATTTGGTGATGTATATTCAGTAGAAAAATTTAAAGGTCACTTGAATAAGTCCCCAAACTTAGGCAAACATCCACATCACCTGGAGAGTGCTCCACAAACATTCTTGGGCCCAACTTGTACTTAAAGAATTATGTTTATAATTATAGGACATAGGTCCTGAAAACATTCACTTTAAGAAAAGGTTATTCTCAAATAATTGTGATGATTCATTTGATTTGGAGACTGATGTTATCATAACATTGTAGCCCTACCTACAGAATATCTAGAGAGGTACCTTTACAATGAAAAGAAACAAATCCCCCATTTACAAAATACAGGAAATGACCATCCCATATTTTGAACTCTGCAAGACTTGTATTTGGATATTTTTCATGACACTCAACCCTGATTCACAGTATTTTCAGTTATATATCTATTTTTCTCAGTATTAGATACCAGTTTCACTTGAGTAATTTTATCTTATTTATTTATTTTTAAAGATTTTATTTATCTATTCATGAAAGACACAGAGAGAAGCAGAGACAGAAGCAGGCTCCATTCAGGGAGCCTGACATGAGACTGGATCCCCGGGACTCCAGGATCACGCCCTGGGCCGAAGGCAGGCGCTAAACCACTGAGCCACACAGGCATTCCCTCACTTGAGTAATTTTAATGTTAACACAGCGACTGGACATAGAAAGCACTTGATATAAGGAGTTATTTTCAGTAATTATGCTTGAGAACATAAAGACAGATGGGCTCAGAGAGTTTAGGTACCTTATTCACCATCAGGTAACTGGTGTAGAACGATGACTAGAATCCAAAATCCCTGATTCAAACTCTCTGGGTGAATCCCAAGGGGTCCTAAGTATGGAAGATGTAGCTCATACAGTTCTAGGATTACTGAAATCATGTACACAACCAAAACATTCAGAGAAATCTCCTTTCCATTCAATGCAACTAAGATTTAATGAGTTCCCAGTATTATGGATCTATTCCGTGAATAGGCATTTCATACTGGCTCTCAAGGCACTGACTCATACTTTAAAAATAAATCTTCATTACTTACCTCTTTCTCAGAATGTCTTCTCATCAAATTTTCCTGATCAGCTCCTGCTCATCAGTTAGCATGCCAGGCATGGTAATGTGATGATTTAGACTGCTATGTTCTCATTAGTACCAACAAGAGATAGGTAAATAAAGATCTTTCATTGACCTGTGAATCTGACTTAAAAACTGACCTTGAACACTGTCCTCCCAGATCTTCAGCCTCTCTTAATGTGAAGATTCACATTTTCTGGCTGCTGACCCTTCAACTACAACTTGCTTTTAACCTGTTTTGTGATCATGAGCATTTACATAGATGCATCATTTCCAAATGAGCAGGAAGGAGTAGTCTGTTATCCAGTCATTTGATGCCCTTTACTTAGGAAATTTTGAAATGTGTTTTTCAGTAATTTCGATAGGGCTAATTAAATGCCCTCATATTCATTAGCTATACAGTGAGAACAGTAAAAGGAGCACTGGGTTTGCATTAAGGAAGCCTTTGTTCAAATGCTGGCTCCCACATCTGCTTGTTTTATGATCTTAATCATATTATTTCATAGCTCTACAGTTTGAGTTCCTCACCTGGAAATGAGCATATTGAGAAAACTCAAGCAGACAATTGAGAAGAAGGTCCCTAAGAATGGCTAGTACAAAGTATTCATTAATAAATACAGGAGATGAACTTGAACCTCAGGTTTATCTCTCTATGCCTCCATTCTGTTTTACTTATATGTACATGTTTTAGGGCAATGCTCTATCAACATCATCACTTATCTTAATATATCTGATGGAAATAAAATACGTATAACAAATGACTTTCAAAAAATGTGTTTTAAATATAAGCTCTGAGTTGACCTGAAGACAAATGCCTACATTAAAGTATCAGTGCTACCCCTTGCCTTGGATGACATCTCTAGATGGAGCTCTAAGGCTCAGGTTCCCACATCTATAAATGGGTATAGCTATGCCCATTCTGCAAGGTTACTAAGGATGAACTACAATAAAATATGAGCTGGTTCTCAGAAATAATGCTATTTTCAAAGTTTTTTTTTTTTTTTAATCAATCTCATAGGTCATTCACATGCAAGGCAGAAATTTTGGAACCTCATGGTTGTCAAAATGGTTGAATATTAAGCATGATAGCAGTAGCCACTATTACGTAGATGTAGCATGAGACAGTATATGAGGGAACCACTGATTCCTTGCTTAAGGCAGGGATTGACTTTTGTTATATTAGTAGTTTTTAAAATATTGCTGTTTATAGTGCGTCAGTATAATGACATGCTATTTAGCAACATACTTCATCATATACTTTTGTTTGTTTTATTAAAAATTTGACAATGTTTTTTCTTTTGGAAACTGAACAAAGTAAGTTTAAGTTGTATGTTCCTTCTATTGGCCCTTATTCATTTCTCAAAGCTTTGCTTTTCATTCTGACCACAGTCCCACAGAGGGGTCAGTACTTCTATGATCCTTTCTATGATAGAAGGAAAATCAAGAAGCCAACAAAGGACAAAAGGAATGTTTTGCAAATATTTCTCCCATGTACCCAGTCAACAATGCTGTGTATTACAATTTTCTTTTCTTAAAGATCCTCAGAACTTATTCATCTTAGAGCTGAAAGTTTCTACCTCTTTACCAACTTTTCCATATTTTTCCAACTCCTCAACTTCTGATAAACTCTTTCTGTTTTCTGTTTCTATGATTTGGCTTTTTATTTAAATTCCACATGTAAATGATACCAAGCAGGATTTGTTTGTCTCCGACTGTCTTACTTCACTTAGCATAATGTTCAAACATTCCACCAATATTGTTGCAAACAGCAGGATTTCCTTCCTTTCTCACGGCTGAATATTATTCCATTGACTATATACACCACTTCTTTTTTTTATCCACTCATCCATTGATGGACACTTAGGTTGTTTCCGTGTCTTGGCTATTGCAAATCACTGAGTATCACTATTTAAAGTTCACGAAGACCCCTAATCTTACTTGCTATTCCAGCATTAGGGGTAGGAGTACTTGATCCAAATTAAGGATAACCTTCTGAAAAACAAAGATCTAGCAAGCCACAGCAGCAATTCTGATGGACTCCAAACTGTTGAAATCAAAACTTCATCTCTGTGCTACAGTCGGCTGCCCTCATGCCTCACAGGCTATAGTCAACCCACACAGCCATCACTATAAAAGCCCAGTACTTGGTTGAATCAATCCCATCTTCAAGAATCAAAATATAGGCTGGTGTTGGAAAAGACTTAGACTCTCACAGCAAATTACAGTGTTTAACTCAATCCTAAAGTAGCCCAAGAGGCTGAACGTTTGCTAAGTGAGAAACAAATCTACCATTCTTCTAATTGTTTCACCTCTGTGAGTCTACTCATAGCAATCAGCATTACCTTGAATTACCAGGACAGGACAAATACAAAAGAGGGCTTGACATTTTAGCAATCCTATAGGTGTAAGGGAATAGGTTATCAAAATTAAGTGCACATTTTATGATATTATGTACAAAATAAAACGTGGCTCCAAATAATACAAAATTGCTTTGTCATTGTTTTCTTTTTTAATTATAACAGTGCCAGTACCACAGGTTCATTCTCTTTTATAAGAGGACATTATACTCTTGTTGCCTAAAAGCAGACCCTAGCCCACCATACGTACTCACAGTTAATAATGAATGAGAACATACAAACAGCAATTCTTCCTCTTGCATTTTTCCTCCCATATACAGAGAAGAATCTGTGCCCTACCAATTCTCAGGAAGACTTACTATCTTGTGCAGCTTGTTAAATTAATAGAAGGAGACCATTTCTTTAAGGAGAGGTTTCTTTAAGCCAAACATTACTACTCATGTGTTAGCATTTTTAGGAAAGGTATATGGAAAATTTAAAGACCAAGACAACTCTTTCAATATCCCTAGAAAAGAATATTACCTCTTCTAACCCTTAGGTGGCCCCTCTGTGTAGTCCAGAGTAAAGAGTGGCCACCTGGCATGAGTAAAAAGGGGGAAGGATGGTTTCCAGAAGTCATTGCATTGATATATAAAGTGTCACCTCTATAGGTTCAGTATTTGGGTGAAGTGCTGACTTTCACTGCATGGTATCATATTATTTAGAATGAGCATGAGCTCTTAGGAGCCCATGAGATCTGGACATGGACTTACACTCTGCACTGGTGAGTTAGAGGAGCCTAAGTGTTCTCTTCTGTAAACTGAAAGTGCGGCCTCTGTCTACCTCACATAGTTGCCATGTAGATTTAATGAACTCACTTATATTCTTGTTTTGTCAACCCAGCACTATCCCTTCTCTTCTGAGAAATGCTCTTTTGTCCAGCTTGTGATTGATCTGGATGCTCCCACATTTTTTCAAAAATCCTTGGCCATAATTAACTGAATCATGGTGGGGTCCTGACTGGGATATTTTGAACTGGAACTGAGAATGCAAACTAAGTTCTAGTCCATCGTGCTCTGTATACAAAACTGTAAAATGGCAGTATGATGATGTCAGCAACCAAGCTTGTAGTCATTTGAAATCTGAGCCTCATTCATTCAAAAGCATTATTGGAAACACACAAATAAACCCCCCCAAAACCAAAACCAAAACCAAAACCAAAACCAAAACCAAAACCAAAACCAAAACCAAAACCAAAAACATTATTGAAAGAGTTGACCATTGTCCTTGTTTCTACTTGTTGACCTCACACTCTTCTTTCAACTAACATCAGTAAGGCCTTTGCCTCCACCTCTGCATTGTCTGTTCTTACCAAGGATGCATTGTCTTCCATCTTGCCAAATCAAATGGTTATCATTTTGTTTTTTAATCAGGTGACATTATAGCCACATTAGATATAATAATTTCTCCCTTTTCCTCAAAACATTTTTTGTGTAGTTACTTCCAGGACATCATCCTCTCCTATTTACAGACCATATTCCTGGTCACTTTTTCTCAGTCTCTCCTCTGGCTCTTTCTCAATTCCAGCACTGCTTGCAAGAGCGTCAGCATTGGATCTGGATGGCTCTAACCCCATTTCTGATCTCTCTCTTTCTGCATCACTCCTCAGATAATCTCACCAGCCCTGGGCTTTAAACATTACTCACATGCTGATGGTTCACTAATCCAGAGCCCCCAGCTTTGATCCCTTACTATAAGTCCAGACACAAATATCCAAATATCCACATGTCATCTCTATGTGGATGTCTAATGGACAACTCAAAGACCTGAATATCATGCATAATCCTCCCTCCCCACAAAAATCCATTCCCTAGTCTTCTTGTCTCAGTAAATAATACTAAATTGTTCATGCCAAAAAAATGGAGGTGTCGACTTTGATCCTGTTTTACAAGCCCCTCTTCTCCTCTTCTGTGACCATTTCCTAAGTCCCTTCTAGATATGTCCCATATAAGACCCATGGTCACAACTTCCACTTCCTATCTCTGAGGGCAAAACTCAACAAAAGGAATCCTTTCTGGGGACTTGAGCTGAAATCAGAAACTATTTCTCTAATACCGGATTTTAAAGATGCAATCAGAGCCACACTGGACTTGTTAGGAGGTGTCTCTTCATGTGGCCTCTGGTCACATGTAGGTCCAAAGTAGTTACAAATGATGCCTCTGAACTAGCCTTCCAGAAAGAGTAATTGCTATCTTTGGGGCTCTAGACTGTGTGCTCTTTGAGACTGTCCTCATAATTAGATGTTCTCCAGTGTGAAAAGAAGAAGAGAAGCTAAGGCTAAGGAGAAGGCTAAGCTAAGGAGATGCTAAGAGGAGAGCTAAGGATCTCATATACTAAACAAACTTTTACTATTATCTCTTTTTATAAGTGTGGATCAAGGGCTAGGTTACAAGCAAGAATAAAAGAAGTACCTGTCTTTCACATTCTGATTTTGAGAGAGTAGGGCTAGTGGTTTCACTGTACCTTACTGTACCATGAGGGCCTAACAGAGATTGATACAGTTTGGCATCAATACCTAAAATATGAATGAACACCCTCAGAAAAGTGGTGGTGACAGGTGGTGAGTCTACTCTCAGGTCCTTATTATACACTGAGTGCGTCCCTCAAATTTTATATGCTGAAGTCCTAACAACCAGCGCCTGAGAATATGACTGTATTTGTAGATAGGGTCTTTAAAGGGGTAATTTAGTAAAATGCGGTCTTTAGGGTGGACTCTAATATGACTGGTGTCCTTGTAAGAGGTGATTACAACACAAACACACAGAGGGAAGACCATGGGAAGACATAGGGAGAAGAGGGACATCTACATGCCAAAGAGAGAGGCCACAGAAGAAACTCAAACTGCTGACACCTTGATCTTGGACATGTAGCTTCCAGAACTCTGGGAAAATAAAATGCTGTTATTTAAGCCCCATTGTCTGTGGTACTTTGTTTTGGCAACCCTAGAAAACTAGTACAGTCACTGTGATAGATGTCATATGCTCCAGAATTTTACAGGGGAGTTGCCCCCAATCAGTGCCAGGCCTCAAAGACCTGGCAGGATAGATGAAGCTTAGATGGGAGAGAGGACAGAGTCTATGCAAAAGAAATGCCCTGCCTGCTCTATAATCATCCTCCTCACACCAGAGCCCTGGAAAGAAGTCTAGGCAGGGACCCAAAGGCCTAGGTTTGAGGCTGACAATTGGTAGCCTGTGGTCAATGTCAGGACCATTGGTGTGTCTAAGCTTCAATCACCCCATTGGTAAAATGGAATTAACCATTTGGGCCTCACAGAATAACTCAAAGGGATGATGGACGGCAAATCACTTTGCTAACTCTGGCATGCTCTACACATGTGAGAGGTTACTCATATTCTTTTTACTCCTGTTTTCATTTAACAAAATCTAACCAGTGGCCCAGGACAAAACGCATTCAGCTGCACTGATGAATGCCACCTGCCTCTGCGATTGCCTTCTTCATTTGTTTCCATTTCAAACACCCTGTGAGCAGAGTAATTGAGTTTGAATTGCTTGGGGGATCCTCCCCCCTCACAGTTCCATGCAAGTAGAAGCTCACATTTGCTAATGATTTATTATTTCGCCTCCTAAGTGTATTTGGTGCTTGTGCCCAGCACAGTAGCTACATGAGGGGAGCACACACGTGCCGTCACTTCCAATATGGACATGAATAAATCCAGGCTGGCCCTTCTGCCTCGATCATTTATGGAAGCGGTTCTTTCATCCTCTAAAACAGAAATGTTCTTATCTCACAGCCTCTCTCATGGGACCTGTGTTTAAATTAACTCAGTGTCCTTAAGTGCCCTGGCTTCCACTCAACCCTCAAGGTTTTCACTGCTGTAGGAAGGGAGAAGGACAGGGATTTTACAAGTGCAGAGATATTCTTGTGAATGGGAGTCCGCATATAAATAAAAACAGCTCACATTTTAGATTACTCATTATATGCTAAGCATTTTTACAAGTGTAGCCTTTTTAAGACTCACATAACCCAATGAGGTAAGAATTATTGTCTCTTTGTAGAGGTACAGTGGTTTTTAAATCATGACTGTGAATTTTTAGACTCTCCTTCCATGCTGACATGGGTTCTATATCTCCTCCCCTTAAATATGGGTGAGGGGACGCCTGGGTGGCTCAGCAGTTGAGTTTCTGCCTTTGGCTCAGGGTGTGATCCTGGGATCCAGGATCAAGTCCCACATCAGGCTCCCTGCAGGGAGCCTACTTCTCCCTCTGCCTATGTCTCTCTCTATGTCTTTAATGAATAAATAAATAAAATCTTAAATATATATATATGTGTATATATATACATATATATATATATAGGGCTGTGACTGTTTGGCCAGTAAACAACCGAAATGGTGCTCACCGGCTTCAGAAGTTTGATCATCAAGGCTGCATGGTGTCTGCCTTGATTGCTGCAAATCTCACTCTTGGAGTCCAGAATTTCCATATGAGATATCTGACCACTCTGAGGCCATCATGCTGGAGAGTCCGTGCCTTCCCTATGGCCTAGAGTTCCAAATGAGCCTAGTCTCCCAATCATGCCTGCCAAGGTGACAAACAGGTAAGCAAACCTGTCTTGAATCCTCCAGACCAGCCCATCTGCCAATTGATTATCATCAAATGACCTCCACTGACACCTTGTAGAACAGAAGAGTCCACTCAGCTAATAACCTACTCAAATTTATGGCTCACAAAATTATACAAGATATCAAAATAAATGTTGAATTAAAACATTCAGGCTTGGGACATTTTGCACACAGTACTAAAGAACTCAAATACCAGTTGAAGAAGCTGAGGCAAAAAAGTGAAGAAATTTCCAAAGTCACTTTAATGAAGTTGAGGGTCTTGTATTGAACTCTGGAGAGTGTGACTCTAGAGTCTGACTTCTTAACTGTACTGGCTTTTCACAGAAAATCATTAATGAATAATGAATAAGAGAAGGAGAAGAAGTGGATTCTGCTCAACAGAAGAAGTGTCTTCTAATGGAGCTGCCAAGAGTAAAGTAAGCTGAGCAGGTCAGCTTCTGCATTTAGAGAAACAGCTTTTTCATTCATCATCAAATAAGGGACTTTAAGTATTTTTCCAACCTCTTATCAGCTGTGTGACCCTGAGCCAGGAACTCAACTCTAAACCTTCATCTTCTTGCTTATAAAACGGAAGGATAATAACTATGAGATTCAAATGAGATCAGACGTAGTACAGAGTTCACACTCAATTTTAAATGCTGTGGGAATCCCCAAAGACAATTTCCCCCTCTCAGAGATCTTGGCAGTACTTGGGACACTTGTCAATGGCTGAAGAAAAGCTTCTCTGTTATGACTGAGGTGGTTCTACTGGAAACTGCTAGGTAAAGAACAGGGATTCTGCTGCATATCTATAGTGCACAGGACAATACCCCCTTTGGTCCTCATCCCAACAAAGAATGACCTAGTCTGAAATGTCAATAGTTCTGTTGTTGAAAAACATCTTCATTAAAAGAATTGTGTAGCAGTGAAAATAGACAAGATCTCAAGATTCAATTGTATCTCTCAAAAATTCTGTTTTCTAGTTTGAACATGGTATGATTCTGACCTTCAACTATTCTATGATCTCTAGATTATAAGATCAAAGAGGTTTTAAATGTTATCATTCTCAGAAGCCACCATTCTAAATTTCTAAGATTCTATTTATTACTCTGAGGTACTTCAAATATAAGACTACTTTCCTAAGTTTCTAAGATGCTAAGATCTTAAGAGGCTTTAATCTTAGATTCTAAGGCATCTCGAGGTTAGGTTTCTAATAAGCTCTATTCCAAGAAACAACACTTCTATGATCCTACAATAACATAGTGCTGCAATTCTAAGACATTACTGTGCTGTAGGGTACATTTCTAGATTCGGTGTATTCAGAACAGAGAAACTCACTGTGCTAAAGGTGAAGGGCAAGGCTATATCCTTAAGCTTATATCCCCAAACTGTTTGTGATCTGTTTGAATAATCTGATAATGTCTGAGGGATGGAGATTCCCATTGAAATTTTTGTTTCAGTAGATGAAAGTTCAGTACCTACAATGCCGTAGAGTGTTACTGTCTCAATTTGGACTAAGTTGAACATTCTTTGATATGAAGAGGATACTAACATTTGTGTGCATTGCCTTGAAAAAGCATAATTTGTGGGATACAATGATAAAGTAACTTAAGTTTCTATCCCCTTGTCCCTTTATACTTATTCTATGAGGGTAGTTATGCTCTGCTCCTGGATTATATTTAGGACTAGTCTTATACTCTGGGTGGTGTATAAGCCACTAACATAGAGCTCATCAAGAAGCAGCTTGTCTGTTCCATCAAAACAAGCCAAACTTCAAACTTCATTCACAGTTGCAGCTACTTCCCTTCCCTGGATCTGGCTCACCACCAGCTGGCTACCTGCACTCAAAGAGAGGTTCTTGGTGGGCTCCCTTTTCTTTCTCCATCTGGCTCTTTTGTTATTCCCTCTTGCTTTCATGGTCATGATTTCAGACTCCTTCAAGGCTCAGGAATAGGGATGGGGGAGGAACAAGGTAGGAAATGTCTTACTTGGTTGAACTGTTGAGAGAGAACACAGGTCCTCCTTAGGGCTGGCACACGTTTAAGCAGAACTTCTCTTGGGAAATATCAGTGAATTCCTCAGATATGTTACCTTTTCTCTGCGGCTAGAGCTCTCCTCTTTGACTCCCCCAATATGAGACAATAGGTCTCTATTTCAGCTGTTTGGACAGAGCCCCTCTTAGCCATTAGCTCTATGTGATATGCATCTGGTTTCTTTCTACCCAAATCCATTCACCCTTCTGAAGAGATCTAAAACTTAGAGATCTCTTACACAGAGCCCACAGAGGTCCACAGGAGACCACGGTGCAACATTTGTCTTTAGAAATGCCAAGAGTACAAGTCAGCCCCAGTGTAGCCACTTTCTTCTACTTAAAGCTGTGAGCCAGCCCTTGCTATTTAAATGTCTTAGGTCTGGATCAGACCCTACTTCACTCATGACCCCTCTCTCAGTGGTCTCTTCAAATTCCCTGTATCTCCTGAAGGGAAGGAGCAGGCTCTTCACCCCAGTGTTCTATGCTTGGTTGTAGGAAGAATGGGATGGGGATGGACTCATAGTAAATGAGAGGCTTTTTCCAAAATTTCTCATCTAATCTCCAATATTTTTTTTCCAGACATTCCAACATCTTTCATGGTCTATAGCAGTTATAAGTAAACTGTGGTCCTCCAGCCAAATACTGCTCATTACTTGTTTTTATAAATAAAGTTTTATTGCAACACAGCTATACACTCATTTTCATATTGTCTGTGGCTGCATTTGCAACCGAAATGAATAGATGCAAATGGTCCACCATATGGACCATATGCCATTTTCTTGCTCTGTACAGAATAAAAGCCTGATGGACTCTGGGCTGGAGGCAAGGGCACAACACTGATTTTCTGCCACCTTCTTTTGCAAACATAGCACTGTCCTCTCCTGATTCTCCTTTGGAAGGTCACATCTGATATATTGAGACCTCTATGAAACTGAGACTACAATAATTTTACTTTAACCTTCTGTCATCTTGTTAACACTTAAACACCTACTCAAGCCAGGCACTGCATGGGATATCTACCTAAGTTATCATGTTTAATCCTTACAAGGACACCATGAAACAAGCAACATTGATCTCATTATACCAAAGAGGATATCCAACCTCCGAAAAGCTTAGTAACTTGCTTAAGAATAAACAGTTAATAACCAGAGAGGTGGAATCAAACTAGGTCTATCTGATTCCAGAGGAAATTCTCTTCCAAATGCCTCAGCTTTCTCCAGCTGCACTTTCCAGAGGCTATTTGGAAACTATGCTGTAAAACCCACCCTGTCATTACTGATGCTTCATTTCCCATCCCCGGAGAAGTATAGTACTATTACTATTAGCATTCCTGGAACATGGGATTTGGGCACACTGGAAGCACTCCTTTGTTTCAATAACATGAGAGTTATATACCCAATAATTTCCTTTCAAATCAGGGTTGAGCCGGATGCTGTCAGAGTCACTACTCTCCAGTGTGCTTTCCAGCTTTAGAATTCTTCATAGCAGCAATGTCCACAATAGCCAAACTGTGGAAGGAGCCTCGGTGTCCATCGAAAGATGAATGGATAAAGAAGATGTGGTTTATGTATACAATGGAATATTCCTCAGCCATTAGAAACGACAAATACTCACCATTTGCTTTGACATGGATGGAACTGGAGGGTATTATGCTGAGTGAAATAAGTCAGTCGGAGAAGGAAAAACATTATATGGTCTCATTCATTTGGGGAATATAAAAAATAGTGAAAGGGAATAAAGGGGAAAGGAGAAAAAATAAGTGGGGAATATCAGAAAGGGAGACAGAATATAAAGACTCCTAACTCTGGGAAACAAACTAGGGGTGGTGGAAGGGGAGGAGGGCGGGGGGTGGGGGTGACTGGGTGGCAGGCACTGAGGTGGACACTTGACGGGATGAGCAGTGGGTGTTATTCTGTATGTTGACAAATTGAACACCAATAAAAAATAAATTTATTAAAAAAAGAAAAAAAAGAATTCTTCATTATGAATCTCCTCCTAGGGAGACTGTCTTTTCCTGACTTCTGGTGGTGAGAAGTATCATCAAAAGAAGAAAAAAGTCCATAGAATCCCTAACTTACCTTTTATAAGAAGGAATGGAACCATTATGAAAAGAGTTTTTGCATAACCTGGACTATTCCCACCCCATCTCCCACTGTCCCAGTTTTTAGATGAGGAAAACACGACCTAGAGGAAGCAAAAAAATAAATAAATAACATGTCCAAAATGGCATGGTAATTGACTGTGGAGTTAAGAGAAACTACATTTCACACTCCAAGCCTAGTTTTCACTCTAACATGATGGGGACAAAAGGCAACCAAATTCTTTTTACTCTTTTCCATCTTTCCAAAAAAATATTCTGTGTTCATCTAATAGGTACAAATGTCTTTTATTATAAGAAAAACAGGTGAAGAATCATGATTTCAGAAGCTAATAGAAGAGGTCAAATTTACTGAATGAAGAAGGTCACCAAGCCGCCCATGGAAGAACAGAATTAATCGAGAATGTATGGGAGAAGAAAGGAGTACACATGAGCACAACAGAATTCAGGAGAGTTTGAGGGGAGCAGGGAAAAGGCAGAAGAAATCTGGTCAGATTGTGAATGAGGATAATAACTACATTGTGTGTAGCATTTTGGCAAGCTAGGTAGACTGCACTTAAGATTATACCAAAAGACTTCTATTTCCATTGTATTAAGAGAGCTAGTAAATTTGTAATTACCTTTCACTTCTCTTTTAGGTGTCAGACTAGCATTTCTTTTCAATATGGCACACACTGAGTTTTGGGAGATGGCTCATTTTGTTCAAGACACTGTGATGTTCATTCAGTCCTCATCCTGGAGCTGTTTGTTCATGTATCGGTTCAAACCCTATGTGCTTCTTGAGGACCCAGCTGTCTTGCACAAATATCTCACTCATGTACTCAGGTGCAAGAGGATTCCTTGACCCCGGTGGCTGCAGGGTCCATGTTCTGTGTTCTCATCATGACTTCCATGGTGTATGGTATATAACAAGCCTTCAGGAAACATTTTCTCATGGAACTGAATTGAATTTTAATACCTGCCTCGAGTACTGGGGGGCCCAGGTGAATAAGTCAGGTTTTATCATTGGGTAGGTCACAATAAATTTTGGGAAGATAGACAAAAATATCTCAGAGTGGTCTGTGAGGAGAAGTAGAAGAAGTTGAGGGATAAGTGCAAGGAAGGTGCAGATGGAGGCTTCTCCTAGAGGCTGATCACACTCTTCGGCCTCATTGTACATATGGAAGAAGAAAGGTCACTCTGACTATCCCAGATAGAGGCTTGCTCTTAGAGAAAGAACAAAATTAAAATCCAAACCTCCCAGTCCCTATGTTAAGTACCCTGCACCAATTACTTCCCTTCCTTGACTATAGGAGGCTTTGACAAGCAACAAGTGTGGAACATGCTAGGGGTTGATTATTCTATTGAATAGGCTCCAAATAAGTTGGATAAATGAAAGGCATGCTGCCTGCCTCTGAATCTAGGCTAAGGAAATAAAGTGAAATTGTCAAATACAACATTTCAAATGAACTCCAGCTACTACCTTCAAAGACACTAGAGTCAAACCAATATATTAGGTTCATAGGAGCCATGCAAGGTGTTCTGTGTATATTAATTGGCAATATCACTCCTGAGTCCACATTACATAGAGATATATTGAATCTCATTCCAATTCAACACACATTTGCTAAAGGCTGGTTCTTCATTTACTTACCCATTCATCACTCACCAGACAAATGTTTTGTGTGCCCAGACCAGGCTTGGTGCTACAGAGACAGAGAATGAAGGGCAGAGCTAAACTAATATTGCCCTACCCTAAGAAAGCTCATAATCTCATGAATGACCCACACAGTGAATGATCACACAAGCAGTCGGTGAAGATATGATGAATGGAGGAAGGAAAAACACAGTGTGAAAAGAATGTATAATTAGGGGCTATCATCCAGTCTGAATGTCAGTAGATGCTTCCCTGAGGAAGTGGTATTTAGGAAAGATGTGAGGATGAGTTGGGAACCAGGCAACCAGGACGTGAGGTGGTTTCTCTAGTTTGGAAAATCATCTATGTCTTCTGTCACAGGGATGGTGGCTGGGTGTAGAGAGATGAAGAGTGACAATTAAGGCCCATGATGAACCACTTCAGTCAGAATGCTTTAAAGGCAAATATTAAAAATCTTGGACAAACTCAAGTGAGTATGAACAAAAAAGAGATTTATTATCTCATATGAGTGGAAATCCAGAGATTGGTAGCCTCGAGGAGCAGCACAGTCAGTGTATCCATAATATATACATAATCAAGACTCAGATTCCTCAGCCTCTCTGTCTCTCTCTTCTATTCTAACTCCACATTCTTCCTGAATCTGGTCCTGGTATCCCTTGTAATCACCAGAGGGCTTCCAGAAGGAATATGACTTATAGCAATGCTTTCTTATTCATACTCAGGAGGACAGCAAAGAAACTCCTCTGTCAGGCATAAACTGGTGGACCTATCTATCAGTTTTCTTGTGCTACTTAAGGCATACCCCCTGTGGCAGTCACAGGGGAACACCATCATGCACTGACTGGTAATGGAGCAATCAGAATCCAAAACTGAGCAGGGCATGAAGTCACCCTCTACCAGCAGGGAAAGAAGTAGGTTCTAGAGCAGGAGCAGAGCTCTAGTAAGAAAGAAGCAACAGGATGTGTGGAATAGATCCTGATTAACTACCGGCGGTGCACTCCACTGCTCTCTGTGAGCATAGAGAAAACTTGTGACCAGCTTGCATGTAAAATGTGAAGAGAGCATCATCACTGTTGGTTGTGAACACTGGGTTTTATCCCTGTTCCTTGGCCTACTAGCTGCAGTAGCCAGGTTAACAATTCAATATCTCATCCCCTGGGGAAAAGAATGAGAGTTGTACAGCACATTTTTGAGAATTGGATACAATAACGTAGAAAATGAATTTGATCTATGACAGATAATCCATGTATGTTCCTTCCTTATTCCTTGACCCTCCATCTGTCATGCCCCAGAGAATGGGGACACTTTAATTCTCACTGGTAAATGGAGAATTTATGAAGGCTTGGTGGTAAAGTTGGGTTTGAAAATTGGGGAGGAGAGGGCATGCAGAGGGCATATCTTGCATATAACATTGGAGACAGAATAGCATAACTTAACACTGGAGGATAGAAGGACAGCCAGGCTGCTGGGCATAGATCTGAGTGTGCATGGGGGTGGCTCTGAATGCATGGGCATGAGGTAAGGAATGTAAGGCAGAGAACATGTAGGTCTGGTCTGCTTATGGACAGCCCAGTGCTGACCTGAGAATCAGTCTTCATTGTGTGTCTTTTCTTAGCAATAATTCTCTCTCAGAAGGTTCCCTGGAGTCATACAAGAAAGCTGCAGCAGGCTAGAACCACCTGTTCACCCAAGTGCCTAGACACACAAAAATGGTGCCTAGACATCTTGAGATCCCACCATAGAGCCGGCATGTACTCAACCAAAGGAAATGGGGGCTAACTCAATAAAGACATATAAACTGGTTTCTCTGGTGTCAATATCCAGAATGGAAAGAGAGAGTCTTATTTTGCTCTCATTTCAAAAATTCATAAGAGCAAACAACAAAGTTGTATGCTAGGACCTCTCTAAAGGGTGAATGTGTAAAAATGGAAAAGAATTCTAAAGACAATCTTTTGATAAAATCTGGAGGTCCTAGGAAGCTCTTGCATGAGGAGAAAGCTAAGGAAGGAAAGTAGAAATCTAATACTGCTTCCAGGGTTTGGTTTTGGAACATCCTGAGATATTTCCAGTATTATAAGTAAAATGAGAAACATGAAAAGCAAAATATAGCATGTTTGGGAAAAGGTAAGTGGCTCAAAGTTGCCAGAACATATGTTCTGAGAAGTGGTTGGCAGGAGATGAGGCTGCAGACATAGACAGGCATTAGGGAATAAATAGCCTGTTATCTCACACTAAGATGCTTGGACTTTATTTTAAAGGTAAAGCAGAATTAAAGAATGCCTTTAAAGCAGGGACATGTTATGTATGTTTCTGAAAGAGTGCTCTGGGTACAGGAAAGGTAGATTGAGTGACAACAGACAGGGAAACTAGTGAGGAGCTGTCCATAAAGATACAAATGAGAAGCAATGAGACCCTGAAAGTAACAGCCAATAGGGAATGATCAGAGGAAGCTGGAGAAATGGAAATGACTAGAGAATGATGGGACTTGTCTGCCATCTTAAAGTGGTTTCTGTTTAAGTAGCGAGAAGCACCTGGTTGAAGCAGCCACACTTTGATAGTTGGAAAAGGAACATCAATAGATCCCTCATTTTGTAGAAATGGTTTCAGTTTCAGGTGCTAGAAACAGAGTCTGGGCTCCATGTGGGCATCCTGGTAAGACTCTACTGCCTGGGTCTGAGAAAACATGAGGAACCAGAGACTCGGAAAGTTTAAGGTCTCTGAAAAGGATGGGAGATTCCTGTTTTGAGAGTTGGATCATACTGTGAGAAATCACTAGTGGGAGGGATTTCATATTGTTCATATTTTAAGCATTTGTTCTGCTGATAATACACTATTTGCACCTGCAATTCTGACACGTAGAATTCCTTGGTGTTATGGGCTGAACTGTGTCCCCCACAAAGGAGGACATATGCTGAAGCCCTGAGACCCAGGACCACAGAATACAACCGTGTTTGGAGAAAAATTCTTAAAAAAAATGGTAATTAAAGTTAAATGAGGTTACTGAGGTGGGCTTTAATCAAACATGGCAGGTGTCTTTATACAAAAGGACATTTGGACCCAGACACACACTAAGGGAAGACCTCATGAAGATATAAGAAGACCACCAAATGGAAGAAGCCAGAGAGAGAGAGGCTTCATAAGAAATCAACCTTGCCGGCACACTGATCTCAGACTTCTGGTCTTCAGAAATATGAGAAAATAAACTTCTGTTGTTTAAGTATCTCATTCCATGGTATACGTGATGGTGGCCCTAGAAAACTAATATACTTGGTATAACCTTGTAGGAAACTCAGGTGAGATCATTCAAGCTGCTAAATGGGATGAGTGATGAGTGTTTGAATGGTGTTTTTTGGGGTCATCTGAGTCAAGGTATTTTTGTGCTATTTCAGTTTAGTCTATTACTATTTCAGTTCATGGTATCTCATTGTTATCTGAAAGATATTTTTAAGATAATCATGGGTTGAATTCCCATTGTAATCATCACAGTGTGATGCTCAGGGCACAGGAAGGTTTGGCTGTGCCAGAGGTGGTAAGCAGGATTCCCTTAACATCCTCTGACCTCCTCCTGCACGGACAACAGCCAACCCCGACCGGTCAACCAGAAACCTCACTAGTAAGCCAGGTTAACAGGAAAAACAGGAAACAGGAAAAACAGAAACCAAAGAAATAGCTTCTAGTACATGCTCATGCTCATCACTCATCCCCCATCCCCAACTCCAGTCTCTCTGATCCAGATAGCATTTGAGATTGAGAATATTTCTGGAGAGCTACCTTTACTAGTAGTGAAAATATTTTTTTTAAGATTTATTTGTTTATTTTAGAGTAAGGGAGAGACAGAGACAGAGACAGAGACAGAGACAGAGGAAGAGGGAGAGAGATTCCCAAGCAGACTCTTGCTAATCATGGAGCCAGATGCCAGGCTTGATCTCAGAACCCTGAGATCATGAAGAGCCAAAACCAAGAGCCACAAGCTTAGTTGACTGAGCCACCCAGGCACCTCTAGCAGTGAAATTTTTAAAGGACTTAATAGCCTACACCATAGGAGTGTGACTTGGAGAATCACAAGTGGGCTATATGGATGGATCCTGGTGACAGCTAACCTAGGAGGAGCTTCCTTCCCTAATCATCACTTTATGGTTCTAGTCCCTTTTCCTTGAGGCAAGTAGGTGCTCACTGGATTATACTCTGTCCTCATGTTGCAGTTAGACGATGTAAGACACATCTGATTGGGTATTAGGAATGGGACACTGAGGTGATAGACAGGGAAATAGCCAAAGCTGAGCTTAGTTAGTCTCAGTAAAGAGGCTGCTTTAGCAAAATGGAGTTTTCCATAAGTTCAGTGTCTATCGCCCACTGTTTTGAGGTATGGGGCCACAGCAGAGGGTAATTTTCCTTGCCTTTGTGTGCATGTACACCTGTCTCAGGACCTCAAAAGGAGGACAGTGATAGGATAAGCCACATTTCGAATATCTTATGTCATGTTGCTTGGACAAAAAAAACGAAAATATTGTCGTCATACTATTTTAGTTCTATTACCTTGAGTTCCCAATCTTGTCATCATTCCTGAGGAACAAGAAGCCATTGAAGGCATTTAGGTGTCACCAAAGGCAGAGGAATCCACTAATATTTTGCTCCAGGATCCCTCATTCATTCCATTAATTTACTTTACAAATATTTATCAGGTACTTATTTTATAACATTGATATTAGCTCTAGAGATAGAATGAAAAAAATCAAAATCACTGCCTAGGTAAAATCATCTTCTAGTAGAAGAAAGAGGATAAGCAAACATGCTTATGTGTGTAAGTTCTAAACAGAAAGAGATAAAACAGGATGCCGTTGGGGGCTGCTGTTGTATAGACTATAGGGAGAGGTGAGATTAAGTCCTCATTAAGATAATATTGACAAAGACTGACTAGAATGAGGGCACAAGGCATAATGACATTTGGGGAAGGAGGATTTTAGGCAGTAAAAAGGTCCTGAGGCAGAAATGTGTCTGACTTGGTGGGGGAATAGCAGTGTGGCTACAACAGATTCAGTGATACGGAAAGGGATAGTAAGTTAATTTGGAAAATTAGCAGAAACAGGTAGAGGGAGAACAGATCATAGAAGGACTTGAAGAGTATTCCTGTGCCTCTTGGTCAAAATTTCATCAAATGCTATTTTATTTATTTTTTATTTTTTATTTTTTTTATAAATTTATTTTTTTATTGGTGTTCAATTTGCCAACATATAGAATAACACCCAGTGCTCATCCATCAAGTGCCCCCCTCAGTGCCCGTACTTTGGAGTTCCCAAATTTGTCCTCATTTCTGAGTAATGGGAAGCTGTGGGAGGTGTTAGAATGGGGATTGACATTGTACTAACATGTCTCTTGATCTTGAGAAAGGCAGGAAGGCCTGGGTCAGGGGAGCAATTACAGAAATGGGCAGGTAAAGGTAAGGATGGTGCTCATGGGCCTCACTTAGAAAACCAGCACTAGGACTAGCAGGAAGGCAGCACAGGTGTCCACGATGGTTATGTTCACTGGCGAGGTTCAGGAATGTGGAAGATGTGGAAAAGGAGCTCTTTAGATTTGGTCTGTGTACTCCTTCTGATTTCTCAGTACATCCAGTTTATCCAGCACAGCTGTTCCCATAAACACTGCCACAAGGAGACAGCACTCAAAGCTGTAGAGAGATGCTTTCATGCATGAGCTATCACCAGATGTCGACCCTTTTGCAAATGCCCCGTCACTTAGCAGCAGCCACACTGGCTGCTCTGAACTTGGCAGGAAGCCATCTGCTCTGCCCAGAACCTGCCATGGTGCTTGGTCTTCATAGTGGCACCTGCAAGTTGGTGTCACATCGCTTTTGTGAGCAAGAGGCAAAAGAGCAAATAGAGTTCCTTTTAAGTTCCTTTGGATGTTCTCCTCATCCTAATCATAAACATGTATTTAGTGCTTGCTGTCTATCAGACACTGTGATAAATACTTGCAGAACCTTCCTTAATTCTTACCATACCCATGAGGTCTTACCATCTTCATATTCAGATGAGAAAACAAGGAGGCAGAGAAATGAAATACTTTGTCCAAGTTCACTCAGCTAGCTTGGGCTCATTGACCCGGAGGAAAACTAACCCCATTGCCATCCTGCCGTGACGGTAGACTAACAGCACACCTAAGGATCCAGGGTCCCTTTGTAGAGCAAAGTGCAGAGGACCTTGCACCACCTACTTCGGACCTTATGGTGAGTTCATTTCATGAGCTCACACATGCCATAGCAGGTGACTTTAAATTTTTTATTTAATCCTCACAGCAACTTGACTTTTGCAGATGAGGAAACAGAGCTCAGGGTCTGAGAGCCATCGGATAGCTGGGCAAGGGACCTAAATATAGGAGTCTCTGAAGATTGAGCATTTGCTTCTGACCCTCATGCTGTCATGATTCACTTTGAGCACAACCTATCCCAGAGCTTAGGCTTTCAGGGCACAGATTTGGTCTTTGAGCAAGCAGCCTAGCACAGTGCCATGAGATTGAAATAGAATGTGAACCATACACATACTTTCAATTTTTCAAGGAGCTGCATTTTAAAAAGTTTAATAAGTAGGTGAAATTAATTCAATAATATGTTGATGAAGGAAGCACTTGACATGATGAGCACCGGGTGATGTGTGGAAATGTCGAATCACGATACTGCATGCCCGAAACACTGTATGTTAACTATACTGGAATAGAAATTAAAAAGAAATGTAAGTAAATAAATAACATAATAGGCTCAAAATAGTATAATTTTGATATATATATATATATGTATTAAAGAGATAGGTCACATTCCTTTCTTACAAATGAAGTCTTTGAAACATGAACAGATGAAGGAACTAAGGAAAACAACGGGGAAGGAGAGAAGGCAGATAGGCACTTAATTTATTAGGGCCTCGTATTACTCTTGTGTATTGGTTCTCATGAGCTGAATTAATTATCAAGGATTTTTGTGTGATAATCAAACAAAGTAAGTTGTAAACAGTAAAACACTATGCAAATCAGAGCTCCCTGCCTGCCTCTCCAATGCCACTGCTCAGTTCCCTATCCTGTGCTTAGAACGTGTTTGGTGCTGTTTCTCTCCTTCTGGCCTGAGCCTCTCCTTTCTGTCTGCTTTATTCACTCTGTGCAACTTCCTCTAGGACTTTTCCACGGTGCCCTGTTTACCTACATTTTGAGTTAGATACCACCTTTGATGTACTCATGGGATACCGTATGCCTGTGGTGCCAGCAGGCAGCCATCCCCTGAACTCTCACAGGGGTTTATGAGAATCTACAAGCCTGTCTTCTGACTTGGTAGTTAGTTCCTCAAGGGATGTAATGTCTTGTTCATTATAACACTAGCACTTTGTAAAATAACTGGCATCTAACTAAGTTTTGAATCAATAAAAGCAAAGTTGATTGAATAAGTGAGCACATGAGTGAATGAATAGTTTATATTTGCAGAACACAGAAGTTTTATTGTATTTTCATATACTTTCTAATGTCTAGTGTCTTAAGTAGAACAGGCACATAAATACACGGCAGGTTTTGTTTTACAGGGTGCTCTTTTGTTTGCTTGTTTTTTTGGATGGCTGGTTATTTCTGTACAAAAGACCCATTTTCTCTACAGCTATATGGCCCAATCAGATTGTAGACAAGAATACTGTGCTTATCAAGAAAGGACAACAGGTGTTATTCTAGAGACATCCACTGCCTGAGCAAGAGCTGAGGCCTTAATTTACTCTGACAACTTCTTTTAAGTAGCCAAAGTGAATTGGAAACCTTCCCTTGAGACATCTATTGGAAAACACAGTTTGGATTAGTCTAATAACTGAATGTCAACTGACTTCCAAAACAAAGCAGTGAGGCATGCTTCCCTCTTTACAAATCAAGTAACCCAGAAGAGTACAGCCTCAGTAACCACTAATAAGGATTCTCAGAGGATTGAGGCCAGCAAGGGAATTGCTTTTACCCATAGGCTAAAGTCCAAAGACCTTACCTTAGCATCCACTGCCCTTAATAAATTAGCCCTGACTTCCCCAAACATTGAAAACACTTGGTGAAATCCCACAAGCATTTCTAAGGAAGTAGAGGGGAGAGGGCATTCTAGGTTGAGAGAAGAATTTAAATTAGAGCAGTAGAGTCAGTTAAGTTTAGCAAATCATTTATGTCCATAAGGTACTGGTGTGAGGGGAATTAATGATGAAACCGGGAAATAAAGGCCTGATTGTGAAATGTCTGAGTAAAAAGGTTGCTCTGAGCAAGGTGGTAGCAATGTGTTTTTCCTTATCCTTCCCCACTAAGCACCACTATGAACCCTAGAACTGGTGCAACAGACCAATTAAAGTGAATGCTCATATGTAGAAAGAAGGAAGGGATGCCTGGGTGGCTCAGCAGTTGAATGTTTTCCTTCAGCTCAGGGTATGATCCAGGGTCCTGGATCGAGTCCCACATCAGGCTCCTTGCAGGGAGCCTGTTTCTCCCTCTGCCTATGTCTATGCCTCTCTCTCTCTGTCTCTCGTAAATTAGGGTAAAAAAAGAAGTAGAAGGAAGGCAAGCAAGTGGTTAGGGCTCCAGGATTGGAGTAACAGGACAGTGGCCGGGGATCTTGTATGCTCCAAGATAAGAAGGTCACCCAGATCTGGCATTTACTAATCCATGACTTACCAAGGGGAGAGAGTGCAGGTAGGCTCAATCCATCCCTCGATCAGATGGGAGTGTCTCTGAATACACCAGGTACTCAGATGCCACCATAAAGAGGGTTTGGTTGGGAGCCCCAAGAATAATAAGAGAGCAAAGGACTACTCAAGTCTCTGAGACTTCCTTTTGCTGCCACAAGACTCTGAGGGGTTCAGGCAGAAGGCAAGAAAGACCCAGAAAGCAGGTGGCCATATCCAGGAAGCTCATTTTTTTTGTCCCCACAGACTCTCCTTTCCTACTTAGATGCACCAAGAGAGCAGGTAGGTGGAGTTGGGCTCCAGTAGATGAATCTTTCCACACTCCTTGTCCGTGGAAGCTATCCCACAGCTGGATTTGGGGTAACCCCTCCACACTTTCAGCTGCACTGACAGGACAGTGGGAGCCCTAGCAGCACCAAACCAAGCAGATGAAAATAACACCATGAAGATTGTGAGGATCACACACATTAAGCCAAAACCTGTGATCTAAACTTAAACTGAGTGACTGGCTGCTAAAATAAAAGGCTTTAATAAGACCTGAAGTATTCTAACATAACAAACAAAATACCCAGTACACAACTGAATATCGTCTGTCACACCAACACCAAGAAAATCACAACTTCAGAGAAAAGACCATCAACTCTTGCCGAAGCAGGATGAACCAGATGTTGTAATTACATCATTGTGTGACAAGGATTTCAAAGCAGCCACTACAGAAAAATGCTTCAAAATTTGCCTACAAATCTCTTGAGACAAATGAAAAATTAGAAAGCCTCAACAAAGGAATAGAAGTTATGATTTTAAAAAAGAACCAAATGAAAATTAAGAAACTAAAAAATACAACAACAGAATTAAAAAAAATCTCATTGGATGGATTCAATAGCCAAGTAGGAATGACGTATTAATCAAGCATACATGTTATCAATTAATGGATGGACACGTAGGTCAATGGAATAACATTAAGATCGTAGGAATAGACCTGCACAAATGTGCTCAATTGATTTTTGACAAAGTGATAAGGTAATTTAATGGAGGAAAGATAACCTTTTAAACACATGGTGCTGGAGCATTGTGGCATCCACAGGGGGACAGAATTACCTTAACCCTCACACAGTACATAAAATTTAACTCAAAACTGACCATAGAATTAAATATAAAATCTAAAACTATAAAGCTTTAGACAAAAGAAGAATATCTCCAATACAACAGACAATTTCTTATAAAACTAAACATAAAGTTACCATATGACCAGGCAATTACAAGCCTGAAAATTTATCTCAGAGGAAGGAAAGTTTATGTATACACAAAAACCTGTATGTAAATATTCACAGTGGTCCTATTTGCAAGAGCCAAAATTTGGAATCAAATTGTCTGCCCTTCAACAGGTGAATGGTTGACAATCTGTGGTGCGTAATGTCACGCACTTAATACTACTTGTTTAAAAAAGTAATAAACAACTTGGACAAATCTCTAGGAAATTATGCTGTGTGAAAAGAGTCCATTCTAAAAGGTTACATTTCGTATTATTCCATTTATATCAAAATTTAGGTGACAACATTTTAGAAATGAAGAGCATTTTAGTGGTCAGGGTTTAGTGGCAGAGCCAAGTGGGGGTGGCCATGGTGTGGACATGGTGATAGTTACAGATGTGCAACATGAGAGATCCTTGTGGTGTTGAAACTATCTTGACTGTGGTGGTGGATACAGGAACCTACACGGTGATAAAATTGTATAGAACGTAACATACACACATGCATAAAATAGGACTGGGCAAATCAGAATGAGATCACAAAATTGTATCAACGTCAGTGTCCTGTGATATTTAATAAAAGTTTGCAAAATTTTGTTACTAGGAGAAACTGGGAAGACTATAAAAGGGTAAGCTATCTATAATTATTTCCATAAAACTTTCTATGAAAAATTCTTCTTGGTATAACTTGGGGGCTGACCTCGTACTGACTGAAGCCTTTAGATCTATAGGAAGTAACTAGGAGTTCCTATGAGAGTGTGTGTCAGTTTCTGTTGGCTGACTTTAGGCAAGTATTATAAGAAAGTGATAAGCTTGGTCATTAATTGGCTTATTTGTAAAAGGAAAAAGACACAAGAGATAGTTTAGAAATTGGAGACCTAAAAAAAAAGAAATTTGGGACCTTGAAAATTTGGCAAAGTGGCTACTTCTACACTCTCAACCATAGGAAATGAGAGCGACAAAGCTGGGATTGACAAAGAAACATAAAGATTCAATCTTTTCACAAAAAGATTTCTACTACTACTGAAACTGAAACTACTATTTCAGCTTAGTTGTCTGAAACCAGAGCCTGACATAAAGTTTCATGTTTATGTGTCTTATTTGAATAAGAATGAAAGACTAGAGAAGTGTTGCAGGGAAAGAGGAAAAATCCAACTTAAGAATTTTGGCCACTCCAGTTTTATTTTTATTTATTTATTTGTATTTTTACATTTATTTATTTATTTATTTATTTATTTATTTATTTATTTATTTATTTTTGGCCACTCCAGTTTTAAAGAATTTGGGTGTAATTGGAATAAAAAATGGAAGGAGTTTGGCTTCCACATATCTTTAGAGACCCAGAGTCCCCTAACTCACATTGGACTGTACTGTATTTACATTATCTGGCAAAGTGAAGGAATCCTGCAGGTATAATTAAAGTCTGTAACCTACTGACTTTAAATTGATTAAAAGGGACATTAACCTGGGTGGGCAGGACCTAATCACATGAATCCTTTATAAAAGTGTCTAAATGTTAGAGTCTTTAAGCAGCAGACTCTCTCCGTTGTTGGCTCTTAAGAAACAAGCTGCCATGAATTCTGTAGCCACAAGCAAGTGAGGTCAGCTAACAACCTGATGGAGATTGAAAGCAGATCTTCTCCCGTTGAGTCTCCAGGTGAGGACCCAGCCTGGCTGGCACCTGGATTCCAGCCTTGGGAGACCCCGAGCAGAGGGTATAGTTGGTCGTGTCAGGATTCTGACTTACAGATATTGTGAGATAATGATGTATATTAAGTTGCTAATTTGCAGTAGTTTGTTATGCAGCAGTAGGAAAGTAATAAAGTTACCTTGCATAACAGATCTTAATTACTTCTTAGCAAAAATACATCACTAGGGTCTTGTCCCAGCAAATACTTTTATTATTATTGTTTTTTCTGAAATCAAAAAGGACAGTTTCTGTAGAAGAGAACTTATAGTAGGTAACATATTCATATTCACATCCTTGACTCTATCAATCCATCGCTGGTATTACCTTTGAGAGTCTTACTGCACCCACAGAACATTGGAGATATAATTAAATAAATAGTTTTTCTTTCTATCTACTAACACTGTTATTTTACTTTATTTTATTTTATTTTATTTTATTTTATTTTATTTTATTTTTTCTGTTACTTATTTAAATCCATGTGAAGGGAGTGTTTGTCATGGTGCTGCTATAAGTGACAAATCCTCAAGTCTCAATGGCTTAGAAAAAAAAAGATCTATTTTCTTCTTTTGAAACATTCCAAAGATGGATATTCACCGGGAAACTTTCCTGTGTAACTGCCTCCATGCACGGATTCAGGATCCAATACCTTCCAACTTGCATTTCAGTGGTCTTCAACATATCACTTTCAAAATCACCCTCCTGCTCACCTCTTTATCAGCCAATGCATGGGTAAAAGAGAATGAAGAACCAAGCAGAGTAAGTACCTGTCCACAAATCCATGTCCTAGCCCCAAGGATGTACCTCCATGCAAGGAACCTGACAAATACCGTTAAATCCAGGAGCAGCAATGATTGGAGGGGGAGGAAAGTGTGTTTGCTGGTTCAACTAACATTCTCTGGCAAAAAGAAGTTTCATTGCCACAAATAGAAAACCTTATCACTTCACAAATAGAAACTAAAGTAAAAGTCAATATAAGTCTTCATATCATCTGAAATCCCAAGGCCCAATCCTACTTTGATGGCAGAAAGCAAATCTAAATATTCTCTTTTTCTGGTTCTAGTTGCTCTGAGAGCTTTTTTTCTTCCAGTTTTATGTTTTGAATAAGTTGAAAAACTATATTTTAATTCGATTGTTGCCCACATGTCTAAGGATAAGTACGCGAGTCATCCTTCCCTCTCCCAATTTAAACCACTCTTCTACCACCCACAGTCTACAGACACATATGGGAAAACATCAGTGTAGAGTAGTTCTCCACCTGGGCAACTACATCCCAGGTGCCATTTGACAACGTCTGGAGACATTTTTGGTTGTCATGAATGACTAGGGACAGCCTGCTACTGATGTCTCATGGGTGGAGTCCAGGGATGCTGCTCAATATATTATGATACACAGGACAGCCCCCCTCACAATAACAAAATTAACTGTCCCTAAATACCAGTAGTGCCAAGTTTGAGGAACCCGGTATAGAGTAAATAGAAATTGATTTGTAAATCCCTGCTATCATGTACTCACACAGGAAAAAAATCTTAAGCATATACTATGTGCCAGGTACTGTTTTATATTCAGTGGCACAAAAGAAAACAAGACAGAGGTTGCTTTCCCTCATGGCACCTATGTTCTGGCTTATTACGTATGTGACCCAGTTAACCTGTCTGAAAGTTAGGTTTCTCATTTATGAAGGAAGGGTCAATATAACTCACAGGGCACGTATGGAGTTTAAATGGGACAATGTATGTGTAACAGGATGTAAAAATGCTACTCTTCATGCTTCGTGGGGCATAAATTCAACAGATGTTACATTCCAAAGTGAATTGAAAGCAGAACACTCTGGAAAAAATAGATGGTTATAGGACTATCACAAGATGTGGATATAAAGTAATAGATGGAGTGGTGATCCAGGAGGATCCTGCAAGGGGACTTCTGGGAGGGGCCATGGGGCTCATGAGGCTGTGGAGGGGTGGGAGCCTGTAAAGAAGGCTTTAAGAGTACAGCTAGTTTTGAAGGTGCCCTCGCAGTTGAGATGGGGACACAAGGATGGGTATTTACTAAGCCTGAGGAAGCCAAAGTCATTGTGGGCTGCAAGGAGGGGGAACCACATTTGGAAAATGCACGCCTGAGAGTGCACACAGGGAGCTTTGGAGCAAATGATAAAGGATGGGAACCTGGGGTCAATTTCCAAGGACTTCTACCCCAAAATAGCAGCCTTTCAGAGTAATGAAATGCAGCAGGAACGGGCTGTGGAGTTATCTGGGAGGGCAGAAGTCCAGGGGTGATTTGGAAGGAGACAAGCAAAGGAAGCCACATCATGGCAATTGCAGTGTCAAGAGTCCCAGTAGGGGAGCTTCCGAACTCACCAAGTCACTCACAAAAGAAAGGGCAGATTCTGATCATCTGCCAGATATGAAAATTTTAGGACAACACCAGATAACAACTTTCTTGTTCCCATTACCTAATCCTCTCTACCCCCTGCTTGGTGGGGTCAGAGAATTGTTTCATGAGTCTGGAGAAGGAGAAATTCCAAGTGGGGAAAAAAAAAAGTAAAAGAAAACGATTTTACCACCCTCTCTCTATATTTATATGAGTATCTGAAAGCCAATGGCACCTTGTAGAAGGCAGATTTAAAATGAAATCAAGTTCAGGAAGTTAGGATAAGAGAGGCAATAAGAAGGTCACACACCCACAATCCCAGTCAATAACAGAGCTTTCTCTGTCTAAATTGTGGCAGCGAGTATGTGCACGGGGCCAGGGGTGCTCCATTTCACATAGGGAGTCTCACCAACCGAGATCCACATCGTTATTACTATATCAACAAATGACTTCCCCAGGGTTTCTGAAGCACAGCAAGAGAGAGCTGGAGTGTGGCACATGAGCTTTTATAAACTGACCACTAGTGGCATAGATTGCCTCTCCCCATATCTTAATGCCCAGAATTCAACAACATGGTGGCAGACACAATTGCCCTGGAAGGTGGGAGTGCCGTCTTCCCCTGTGTCCAGGAGGCAAGCACTGGATATGAGTGAGCACTGATCACTTTTCAACTTTCCAACTTATCATTCACTGCCCTGGACATTTTTGGTTGCTGTCAAGAATGACTGAACATGTTTTAAGCCTTGACCCAAAGAAGTCAAGGAAACTGAGTTTGTATCCAGGGCCAGAAGAAAGAGGGATTTTCATTAGATTTGACATGTCCTACACATTCAACTTTCTGGGAATCCAAGTAAAATAGGAATTACTCTGAGTTGCTCGTACTGGGATACCCCCTATTGCTTGCCTTCTTCCTTTTTGCCATGTACAACTAAAATTTCAATGCCTTTCTGATCTTGATATGAAAGAAAAAGGTATCCTATTCTATATCATTTTTAAGAGTCATTTCTTCAATGCCCACTATATACCAGGCACTAAAACTTCTCTCTTTAGTTTTTCTTCACAACTCTCCAGGGAGTAGCTCCATGCTTCCCCAGTGCAGTCAATGCAGATGACTGCAGAGTGGAAGATATGCAAAATCATAATTTCCTTGATCAAAATTTTTACTGAGGTAGTGGACATATAAACTGTTGTTTTTATATTAGAACAAATGCAAGTGTATTTGTGGGTTTTTTAAGCTTTATTGAAGTATAGTTGATATGGAAAAAATTTGTACACTTAATGTATATAACTTGTTGAGTTTGGACATATGCATACAACCATGATACTATCATCACAACCAAGGAAATAAACATATCCATTACCTCCAAGAATGTCCTTGTGTCTTATTCTGGGCTTTTTTTTTTTTTTTTTTTGGTAAGAATACTTAACATGAGATCTAAAAATTTTAAAGTGTATATTGTTAACTATAGGTACTATGTTGTACAGCTGATCTCTAGAACTTAATCATCTTGTGTAACAGAAACTTTACATCCATTTAAAAACAATTTCCAACTTTCTCCTCCTCCAAGTACCCAGCAACCACCATTCTATTCTCTGCTTCTACAACTCTATTTTAAATATCTCATATAAGTGGAAATATACAGTGTTGTCCTTCTGTGACTAGCTTATTTCACTTAGCATAATGTCCTCTAGGTTCATCCATGTTGCAATAAGTGGAAGAATTTATTATTTTAATGTTGAATAATATGTCATTGTATGTATAATGTTCCACATTTTCTTTATCCACTCATCTGTTGATTGTGATTTGGGTTGTTTCAATATCTTGACTATTGTGAACAAAGTTAAAATAAACATGGGGGTGCAGATGTCTCTTCAAGATCCCAATTTAATTTCACTTGGATATATAACAGAAAGTGGGATTGCTGGATCATATGGTAGTTCTATTTTTAATTCTTTGAGGAACCATCATAGTGGCTGCAACCATTTTGTGCTCTACCAACAGTGTGAACAGATTCCAGTTTCTGCACATCCTCAACACTTTGTTATCTTTTTGTCTTGTTTTGTTTTGACACCAGCTATCCTAACAGGTGAAGTAGTAGCATATAGTAGTTTTGATCTATGTTTACCTGATAATTAGTGGATTTGAGAATCTATTAATTTACCTGTTGGCCATTTGTATATTTTATTTACAGAAGTGTCCATTCAAGTATTTCGTCCATTTTAAAGTTGGGTTATTTGTTTTTTTGCTATGACTAGGAGATTCTTACATACGTCAGATATTAACCTTGTATTAGATGGATGGCTTGCATATATTTTCTCATATTGTTTCCTTCCCTGTGCATACAGAAGGTTTTCAGTTTGATACAGTCTCACTTTTCTATTTTTGGTTTTGTTGCCTGTGTTTTTGATGTCAGATCCAAAAAAAAAAAAAAAATCGCCAAAGCTAATATCAAGAACTTTTCTTTCTATATTTTCTTGGAGGGGTTTTATAGTTTTAAGTCTTATGTTTAGGTCTTTAATCCATTTTGAGTTGATTTTTATGTATGGTTTAATATAGGGGTCCTCTTTCATTCTTTTGTATGTGGTTAACCAATTTATCATATACACTTAAAAAAAACCCTACCGATTCCTCACAAAATAAATAAATAAATAAATAAATAACTGACAGAACTAATAAACAAACACAACAAAGTTTCAGGATATAAAATCAATGTACAAAAATAATTCACATTTCTATACCCTAACAATGAACAATCTAAAAAGGAAATTAAGAAAACAATCCATTTGTAATAGCATCAAAAAGAATAAAATATTTAGGAATAAATTTAACTGAGAAGGTTAAAAACTTGTACACTGACAATTACAAAGCACTGACAAAATAAATGAAAGTGGATATAAATAAATATGAAAACACCCTGTGGTCATGGATGGGAAGAATTAATATTTTTAAAATGAGCACATTATTCAAAATAATCTACAGATGCACTGCAATCACTATCAAACTCCCAATGACTTTTTTTTTTAACAGAAATAAAAAAATAAAGCCTAAAATTCAAATGAGACCACAAAAGATCTGGAATAGCTAGTGTAATATTGAGATTACAAAGCATTTAAAAAGACCCCATTTAATGGTTCAATGATATCACATGATGTGAAGGAACCAAAAAATTTAAACTTAAACTTTTGTTGTACATCGTAGATGTTTCCAGTTTCATTAGTCTAACTCCCACTGTGATAAATATGTCTTCTCACGTGAGATCATTTTATTAGGATTTTTGCTGAAAACAAAATTACTGAGTTAAATATTATCAGCATTAACAGCAATGACAGCAAAGAATAGTATTTTGTGAATATAAAATAAAATACAATAAATAGGCTGCCAAAAAGAGGTGGGGGGGGCAGGTGACTGGACTATGTAGTTTTATGTCCTGATTTGGGCTACCACTGGATATGTTATATAAGCAGACACCTAGGCGCTTCCATGTTTTCCGGATGTTCCTCTTAAGATCAAGTGGGTGTGTGCAGCTTGTAGGAGGAATGTTGTTTTTTGTTCTCTTTTATTCACTTTTATTTCTGTACGAAAATGCCCAGTCTGTCCCCTTTTTCTACTTCCCCCTCCCTCTCCCCTCCCCTCTCCTGCCAGTCCCCTGTCCTCACCCTACCAGCAATCAGGAGCAAAGTGCTGTCCTCCCTAACTGCCCAGGTCTGCTGTGGGGCAGCTTTGTTCGGTCCGTCCTGCACCTAGTTTGTCTTAACTGAAGAAGTGGGACACTACCTTAGAAGGCCAGGTACAGACAAAACTCTATTCTTCAGGGTTTCAGGGAAATCTTCAAGTCAAGGCAGGAAATCTCACTGCATTAAATGGAGAAAGAAAATTTTTAGGGATTAGTTAAGAGACTGACTGAAGTAGGAACCACAAAATTCTACTCTACAGAAATCTCAAAGATGGGAATCTTCACCACTGTCCACATCGTCATGATGGCCGGCACTCACTGAGCTTCTCCTCTAGGCTAAGGGGAGGCTATCCACATCACTTCATGCAATCTTCTCAAAAAGCCTTTTGACATAGATATTAGTATCTTAGGCTATTCACACAATAAAACTGAGACCCTGGAAGGTTGAGCAAGCTTTTCAACGTTCAAATTCCCCCACATCATATTCATTCTGCTTCCTGGCGCTGCCTCATGAACCACCTTGGGTCAAAAGCTCCCAGACTAGATTCTGGAAACCCTCATTCCCCCCTACCTTCCCAAGGTAGCTCCTTCTACCATTTCTTTACCACACGTGAGTAATAATGTCTGGTTTATTCAATAGAATTCATGAAAGATTTTTCTTCCACATCACACAAAGCTGTTAATGTGAAAAACCCAAAGCAAAAGTATAATGATCATTAGTACTGATTGTTTTAATTTTTTCTAAAATATGGCAATCTAAAAAATAAATGCTTAGAAAGATGGAAGCCATAAAAACAATACAAACCACTAAGAATAGTTCAAAGCTATATTTTCTAAACCAGTGCTTTAAGGGATATAAACTCAATGAAATTATCCTTAAAAAAAGATTATATGATCATGTAGCTTGGAAAACGGTCTGAGCTCAGAAGTTCATATTAGCATTCTGATGTTCATATTAGATTCTGAGATGTCTGGCAAAACTATAGTTAATTTGGCCTGACCTTGTTAATAAAAATAAAATAAGATGAAAATTGAGAGGGAGGCAAACCATAAGAGAAGCTGAACCCTAGGAAACAAACAGGGTTGCTGGAGGGGTGGTGGGGAGTGGGGTAACTGGGTGATGAGCATTAAGGAGGGCAGGTGATAAGATGAGCACAGGGTGTTATATGCAACTGATGAATCACAAAATTCTACCTCTGAAACTAATAGAAAAATTCCAAACTCATTTGGTCACAGAACCATCTTTTCTCTATAATGAATGCCTTTGGTAAAATATACTGTTTCATGTACTTCCTATGGAACCTTGTGGAAAATGCCAACATGGAGCTATTTCTTTATCCTTCTTTATTCTTCTCAGCCTCCTGTTCAGGAAATTCAAGTAAAACCTTCAAGACCTGCCATATCTACTCCACACCAAGAGAGCAAGGAGGCTTTGTAGAAGTCCACATCTCGTCTCTGTCTTTTCCTTATTGCTTCTTTCTGTTCTATCTCATTTTAACTTCTCTGACTTCTCAGCTATGTAGTTGGGCTATTTTCCTTGGTTCAGTTCTTGGCCAAGACTTTTGGATTATATGAGGTGTGGATTCACCTTCTGAGCTGAGTGAGATGTCCCCCGAGACTTATCACCAGGTCTCTGAACTCTGAGCATCACGTACTGCCACATAAACCCTCCAACAATTCAGTAAGTCTTCACGGACAGCCCACACTGAACATACAGAGATGAATAGTACAGACATGTAAGTTCACACTTTCTGTTTATAAATTGACACTAGACAGACAGTAATCATTCTGGGATGGGAAGGACATGCTGAAGAAAAGGGCTTATAACCTAGACTTGGGGGTTAGGAGAAGATCCCAGGAGGCAATGGGACCTACTCTAACCTACAAAAGTGAATATAAATATTTAAGAGAAGGAGTGGTAAAGTGGAAACAGGATATAAGCATTCTAGAGAGATGGCATCCCATGGGCAAATGTTTGTACTAAGAGAGAGAAAGTGTTCTTAGAAGAAAAGAAATAAACTTCTTTAACTGACTCTTGTAGTTTGAGGAGGTAACAGGTCACAAGGTTTCAGAGAACAGGATAGAAAAGGTGTGTCCAGGGTCGTCAACTTGGCTAGCCCAGCTTCCTGGGCCAGTCCTTACCTGAGGATGGGAAAGAGTCATCAGATTCCTGAGCTCTGTTCACCTGTGGCCATCAATGTCCATTCCCACAATTCAGAATCCTGTCTTTCTGTCCAGATTTCCAGCCAATTTAAGCAAACCCCAGGTGCATAGTAGGAGCTTCAGCCCCAGCACTCAGAATGGGAGGGAAATGTGAGATTGAGGCCAGAGTCATCAAAAATGTGAGATCTCTACAATAAACACTGCCCTGGCTCATTGTCAGCCACCACCTCATCTGATCCTGTGGGTTATCTGTTAAAATTTCCAATTATAGTTGAGGCTATGGATAACAAGAGATATTAAATAACTCACCTAAGGATATACATGTTTTAAATCAGTTCGAATCTAAACACTGATCTCCTAAGACCCATCCTCTTTCTATCATGTTGCCTCGCTTCAGTGCATGTTTGTTTTCTGGTTGGCTTGTTAATACCAATAGTGATCACATAACAGCTTCTGACACTGATGAAGTATCTTCTTTGGACCAGGACTCTTATTAGATGTTTTGTATTCATGATCTCATTTAAACCTAATGAAAGCCTATGAAATAAATATCAGTATGTTTAGCTTGCTGAAGATAAACCTATAGGTAAGAGAAGATAACTCTTCGAGGGAAATGGTTATTACATTAAGGAAGTAAGTTTTAAATTCAGGTTCTTCCAACTTCAAGTTATATGTTTTTTCCATAAACCTCACTACCTCTGAATTGAATAAATGAATGAAAAGAGGAGATAAATGCAGGAATGAAAGCATGAGCCCTTGCACTTTTTTGAAATAAAATGCATGGAATTTTCTAATTGAGAAAGGTTTTTACCACTATTTTTTGAAAATGAAGAAAGTTCCCAGCAAACCTTTTTAGGGTGCTGTGTAACCACCTATGAGGGTCCATTACAGTCCAAGAGACACAGGTGCCAAAGGCTCCCACATCCATCGTGGGTTTGTTTTATTTTATTTCAAAGTAGATAATGAGCATCCCATTTATTCTAGGCACTTTTGTTGATGACATACTAGCTTCCATAAAACCTGAAAAGTAAGATCAATTTTATGAGCAATTAAATGGGGTCTATCCAGAGGTAATTAATTTTATGATGGAGGTTGAACAAGGTGATAGGAGAGCCTGTTTTAGATGCATTGATGATAGGGAGGAATAATGGCTCATCAGCTATGAAATAGTTCCAAATTACCTTGCTTTCGGGTCATTATTTATATTTTAAGTCTGCTGCCCTGTTTGCATCAAAGAAGGAGAGTATATTGTTATCCACAGAACTTTGGGGGAGTGATCCACATTTGTTCTTGTGAGTGTAATGGAAATCTGAACTGTCAGGATACTGGACTTTGCTTTCCTATAAGACAGATGTCCTTTGATCTACAGTTGAAGGAACAATGAGTCCATTTATCAGTAAACGGAGTCCGTACTATCTGAACCTGGGAAATTGATAGCAAAGACCTGAGAAACAGGTGTTTGAAGGTTATGGCCCTGGTAGAATTAACTAATCTATGCACTTATTTAACAAATATTTATTGAGAATATCCTCTATGTTAGGCACTATGCTAAATATTGGGCAAATAAAGTAAAATTAATATAATTAATGGGGAGCTTGTGAGTCTGTGATAGAAACCATGTTTCTTCTTGGGATGATTCAAAACATTCAAAAAATTGCTCTTTAATAGGCTTGACCACCTCAAAATCCAGTGATTACAAAACACATGAGTAATGTGTCTTGTCTCCAAGGTTATCGATACCACAAGCTTTTGTCCTTGGAATGGTGCCCCTGCTCCAAAGAGAGGCAAGTTTGATTGTGATCACCAGGGACAGAATAGCAGAATGAAAAATGCCAAAGGACATTCTGTTCTCCCTACTTTATCAAAGAATCCTCAGCCTTTTGTGTCTTCTTCATGAAGCTTCCTTTTCACATGAGCTTATGCAACACTATCTCCATCCTCCCTTCCTGTGTCACCAGGTCTGGGCAGAGCCTAGACTTCTGAGCCAAACTAATCCATCAAACTCTAGTTGTTCTAATATTAGCTATGATTTATGCAAGAAATTTCACCTTGATGACCCTCCCCACTGCCCCCTATAATGGACTCTATGGTTGCAGGTTTTGGGTAAGAAAACCGGGGATCCCAACTTGCTAAAGGAAAAACAAAGAAAGGTTTCACTGGGTTGCATAACTAAGAAGTCAAGTAGAAAATGGCTTCATGAACAACTGTGTTCATCTTCACGTACATTCAGATGATTTGATTTCACACCTTCTCCATCACTGCTTTGTCTTCTTTGGTTTTCTCCACCAGGGTTTTTCATATGGTATTCCCTGGTATTGCCACATGTACATTATCCCTATTGCCTAGAATCTCACAAGGAAAAATTCTCTCTCTTTTATTTGTTCTAAAAACGTTATTGGGATTCACTTTGAGTAGACCTCTTGGGTCTTGTATGCTACATCAAACCAACCATTCGAAGTGGTCACTTCCTGGCCATACACCCACCCCTAGAAATAAGGTATGAAATTAATTTTATAAGAATCCCATGAACATGGAGAAGGTTAATTATGAATTCTTCTTTCAAAAGATGGAAGCATAATTTACATGGTAGAAAATCACACAAAAAGCAGATTCCAGTGTTCTTTTTTTTTTTCCCTGAAAATTGAGCATATGAACCTCATAAAGGTACTGGAAGAATTAGAATAGATGAGTGCAAAGTGTCTTACTCAGTGGGTGGCACAGAGTAGATGTTTAAAAAGTCCATTATCTTTCCTTTCCATAAAAATGAAATGCTTTATTTCATGCTTTCTTGTCTTTCCAAATAGGTGATAGAGGTTTTCTGGTGAGGTGTCTACTTATGTTCATAGCTTTGTCCAAATCACCCAGTCTGGTGACTTGCACTGAGCGTTAGATGTGTATTTTTAAAGCAAGGGTTTACGAAATCACAGACTAGAATTTGCAGAAATGACTGGGGAGATTTCCTGGATAAGATCACTCATGTTTATATAGTTGACTTAACTGGTCCTCTTAGTGGCCACATAAAGGTCCAAGAAGAAAGATTCTGCTTGAGCCCTACTCAATAGGAAGCTTCAGCTCCAATGGTAGGAATTGGAGAAAAGAGATTCAAAAGTCATCTGTGACCCTAGCAAAAGTCATACATGTTGTAGTAGCTTCCCTGAAGGCTTGAAAAACAAAAGTTGTAATGAACAATCACATAGCCATATGTTCTTTGAGCTAGCCAAAGAAGGGTTTGTGCTGGAAACACATCTAGCTGCAACCTATATAAATATGCCATTCAAGCAGAGCAGTCTGTGGGTAGGATAAAAGAAAAAGCCATCTGGCTCTCTAGGACGGACCTACCTGGACTTTGAGATATGTTTTCATGGTCTGGGACTGTAATCTAATTTCCTGGCTTCAGGATCTCCTAAAAAACTAATAATCATTTTGTTTCTGGTAATTGTGTTACAGTTGGCCAATGCCTTTTGTTCAGTCTTAAATGCAATTGCACATATTTTTTAAAAAATATTTGTTTATTTATTCATGAGAGACAGAGAAAGACAGAGACATAGGTATAAGGAGAAGCAGGCTCCTCATAGGGAGCCCAACGTGGGACTTAATCCCAAGACCCCGGGATCATGACCTGGGCCAAAGGCAGATGCTCAACCACTGAGCCACTCAGGTGCCCCTACACAGAAATTTTTATGCCAGATGATTCCACAATCTACCCTGTAACCTAACTAACTCCACATTACAAAAATGGTCTCTGAAGATGATGATGATGAAGATCTGGATACCATGAATAAAAGCCTGCAGCCTGACTTAATCTGCCTTTCCCAAAAGACAGAACAACAACAAAAAAAGTTATGGCAGCTTTCTGCTCTTGGGTGCCCTGGCCTGAAACTACCTAGGCTGTTGGTGAACCACTTCATCCTTCCAACCTCCTAGATAAATATTGATGTCTAGTCATAGTATTACTGGAAACCTCTGACAGCAACAGATAACAGAGCAAACTCCTACTTCCTTGAGATTTTCTCCGAATCTCCTAACACAAGCTCAAATCCTATAACAAGCCCCTCCAAGCCTCCTCTAACTGGAAGTCCTCAGGGTTCCTTGTGGTGTGTGGTATCCCTTTTCTCAGCAACTCACAAATACAGCATTGTTAGACCACGATGTATTTTCGGCTAAAGACATAACTCCTTGACTGAGCACTCAGTAGATGGTAGCTATTATGGGCAGTTATGAATATGTAGAATATGATGGATTACATGAATGGAAGCTACTTCCAGAGGTCGGTGCTCCACTCTCACGGACACCTATATTTACCAATTCTCACCCTAGCTGTGTCTGTGGTATCTCTAGGATAACTTTTGGGTTTATTCTGTTTTTCTATATTAACTTATGTTGACATAACCTAATTTTAGTGGAGAGTGAGAATAGTTTCCACAAATGAAAACAACAGAACTCAAAAAAAACAAAAAAAATCCCTGGCCTCAGAAAAGAATCCTTCAGCAGATGGGAGACAGAGATGCTGCCTCTCTCTGGCTTTGTACCCCCGTTTTGTAGGTTATGTGAGGTAGTGTTAAGATGATACCTACCACATGAAAGGGAGTCTGTGAATGGTGAGAACAGACTAGCCCATATATCCTAGAAAGCAAGCCATACCTTGAAAATCAGATTGAGTTTTTGTGTGCGTATGTGATTTTTTGTTGTTGTTGTTGTTAACACCAAGCCTTTAGTAAACTCTCATTAAAATGTGCCAGCCTTGTTTCTACTATACACGTGATTCTGTTGAATGTTCATCCTTGGTGCAGAGGATCAAAGAAGCAACACTGCTGTCCCCCACCTGAGGCCACTGTGGAAGTAGAGGCAGTCAGAAGCTAGAGACTACATAATCATGTCTCTCAGGGACAACTTCAAGGATGTTGTATTTAATTGTAAGAGAGGTGGCAATTCCTTCAGTGTGTGCCTTTGTAGGTGTTAAGTGAGTTTTACCCTGAGCCCAGTAACTACTTTTCCTAGAGTAATTTGCAGGGAAAACCTGTGGCCTGATGAATTCACAGCCAGACAGCCAAAAAAGGAGCCAGTGGTTGGAGGAAAACAGAGGGTTTAACATAAAGCACTCAATAATCCCAGACCCTGTACACCCAATCCAGTTTCCATCTGCCTCCCCCATCTTTGGACACTTAAATACCCTCTATTCTTCTAAAAATGGATATGCCTTTCTGCAAGCATTTTTGTCAGTTCTTTTCTGTGCTAATCTCCCTGCCTGTCACGCATAGGTAGCAAGTCATTGCAGAGTTATGATCTGTAAGTCCAGAAATATATAATGCAATTTGAGCAAAGAAAATACTGAGAACTGTTTGCTACTTACTGGGCAGGATTATGGTGTGCATGAGGGGTTTGAAATATTTAGATGTCTCAGAACTACAGGTGAGGATTCATCAAGGTCAGTGTGGCTTTTCTCCTACAGATTTTAGTGAAGCAAGCCATAGAGTGTCACTAGGAGGTGACTGTTTTGGCAGGATATTATAATCAGTAGCTCTGTTGTCTCTGCTGCCAGCTGAAATAATTTTATATCTTTTATTAGCCATGTATCTGTAGATGTGGTGAGTCAAAGGTTGCTAAGGGAACACTAGGGTGGATATGCAAAGTATATGAAATCAGTCTGAGCTTGTGCTATTCAGTAGGCTTTTTTTTTTTTTTTTCACTTTCTATGTGCTATTGCTTATGTTTGGGTCTGTGGGACACATAAGTGACATGTTTATCACATGATCAACCCTGAAGAGTCACAGCTGGTAAATCCTGTGGGTGGCCATTCTTCCTCATTCCCTCCATCCTTACCACTTTGTACATCCATTCTGTCTCACAGTCTGGCAGTTTTTCCTTCACAATGCCTTCTCCTTTCTGTCTATCCTTGCTCAAATCTAAAATTAATCACAAATTCAACCACCTTCCTCTCCAAAGCCAACACCCTGATTTTGGCTTTCTGGAGAACAGAAAAGTCTTCCAGGTGGAGAACAGAAAAGTCTTCTAGAGAACAGAAGAGTCTTCTATGCAGCCTTTCTGCTACTACTCTCACTTCATTCTCCACATAGTAGCCAGATCCAGTTCAATTTCAGAATAGTTTAACTCAAGCCATGTCACAAGTATCTTCATAGGAGAAGGTGTGCAACCCTTTCTAGGGGCACACAATATGTCTTGCATATGATTAAAAGTTAGAAATTTGTGAAAAGAGGGAACCCTGGGTGGCGCAGCGGTTTAGCGCCTGCCTTTGGCCCAGGGCGTGATCCTGGAGACCCAGGATCGAATCCCACGTCGGGCTCCCGGTGCATGGAGCCTGCTTCTCTCTCTGCTCTGCCTCTCTCTCTCTGTGTGTGACTATCATAAATAAATAATAATTAAAAAAAGAAATTTGTGAAAAGAGCAAGAAAATATGATTCATGATCAAGAGGAAAGTAGCCCTGATTTTGGTCCTAATGTTGGAATTAACACCTTCTGATTTCAAAATAAGTATGAATAATATATTTAAAAATCTAGTGAGAAAAAGTGGCAAGTATGAACACATGGAGAATCTCAGCAGAGGCAAAACTAATAAAACAATTAAATGAAACGCTGGAAATGAAAAATATATTATTTCAAGGGCTTCAAATCAGTATGGACACATCAAAGAAAAGAATCACTGAACATGAAGACAGGTCAGTAGACATTACCTAACATAAAACACAAACAGAAAAGGGGATGAAAGAGAAAAGATCTTCAATTCCCTAGACCTTTGGTACAGAATTAATGATATAACATGTAATTGGGGTACCAGAAGAAAAGAGGGAAAGAATTAGAGGGTTTCCATTTCTTTTCCAATGTTTCTGGAAGACATCAACCCACAGAACCCAGAAGCTCAGTGAATCACAAGCAAGATTACAAAGGAAATCACATGTACATATTTGACGTCAAATTGCAAATTAGAGTGCTGAAAGGTAAAGCAAGTCAACTAGAATTATTTATATAGCACAATTACTCTTCAAAAAATGAAAAATAAATATATCTTCAGATAGATAAAGGTAAGAAATTTTGCCTACAACTGATCTAAACTAAAAGAATATTTAAAGATACCATATAAAAGGCAGATCACTAGGAAGGAAAGAAAAAGTAACAAAAGAGTCAGTATGCCTTTTTATTATACGCACACACACATACACACACACACACACACACGTCACATGTGTATTTATGTAATTTCCTTAAAGATTGGTGGCTTTTTAAGGTTAGTATAATAGCAATGTTATTCTCTGGCATAAAACACTCAACACACGGGTAGGAGGAGGACCAAGACCAGGGTCCAGTACCTAGAATGCAAATCTAGGGAGGCAGTCACCTACAGGTCATATGTATCCCACACTCCCACTCCTCTCATCCCTGTCCTAGGTAAGAGAGGTAAAATGGAAGGAAGTACACTATTAAAAGAATCTTAAGTTTTCCTGAGGTACTGTAATTTTACTTGAAGTATTCATGTTGCAGTATCTAGAGCAACTAGTAAAATGCACAAGACCTGTAACAAATAATTCAATGAGGTAAAATGGAATCCTAATGGATAATTCAAAACCAGAAGAAAAGGGAAGCAGAGGAACAAAAGGTAAATGGGATAAGTAGGAAAAAATTAACAATTATGGTAGAATTAAGCCCAAATGTATAAATATTTATATAAAAAATAAAGAGACTAAAAAATCCATTTAAAAGGCAGAATTTATAAAATTGGACACAAAGCAAGACCCAGTTGCAAGTTATTAATAAGAAACTTCAGGATGTGTCTGACAGGTTGATAATGAAAGGATAGAAAAATATATGTTGAAAAAAACACTGAGTGAAAAAGATGGTGTGACTATATTAATCAAAATGTATGTCAAATAAAAGGATGACTAATTGATGCATTTAACAATGCTTAAAGATTACATTAACCAAGAGGGCAAAACTACTGTTACATGTATTAAACTAAATATAGAGTTTTGAAAAGTTTTACAGAGCAAAAATTGACAGAACTAGAGGGACATAAAGACAAATCTACAATCAAAGAGAGGGATTTTAACATCTCTCTTTTAGTAATTGAGAGAACATCTAAAAAGATTAACAACATCAAAGCTTATAGTGTTTTACTAAATCAGTATGTGAAAGAGGTATTAATAACTGTAAATGCTTGCAGTAAAAAAGAAGAATGCTGTGTCAGAGTTATCTAAGATTATAACTTAGGAAACACATGCATACAAAAACAAATTCAATTCAAAGTAGAACAAAGGAAGCAATCAAAACAGAGAGAAAAAATGACATAAAATTAGATATAAGCAGAAAAAATCAACAGTTTTGATTATTTGAAGTATAAATGAAATCAATAAAAAAATATAAGGCTGATAAATAAAAAAGAGCAAGAAATCAGAAAATATCTAAGTGACCTGTGAAAAGACCAAGAGAAAACCTGAACTTGGTAAACAGATGCACATCTCAGTGTGCAGCTCCAAGTCAAAAATGGAAGCTGGCTGCATTACAGCCTCACTCGGGGGTGGTCTCGTAAAACAGTGATATTAAAAATCTTCCCAGTGGGTAGGGCTTTAGGCAGTACACCATGTTATCCACTTTATATGGAAGGAGAAGTGACCCAAGTTTAGAATATATATAAGTGCACTGGCAGTGCTGAGTGGCCTGGACATCTGGGCAATGGCTTGGATGGGAAGGATTACAAAATCAAAAAGATAAGAGGTTGTGGGTGAACATATATGGATGGATACATTGGGGTGGGCATGAAGTGCAAAGACCTTGTATCACACATTAATGCTCAACAGACAGCATCAACCATAGAAAAGGGCCTAAGTAGATAAACTAATTTGGATAGTTGACAATAGCCAACTTCTGTCAGTAGCCATGCAAATGATAGCATGTAGGGCACCTTAATTAAATATCTACAGTGGCAAAAAAGTGGGAGCTACACTATTGGCCCAAGAGCATGGACTTCCATCCTCAAGGATGTTCTCGCTGTTCCCACTGCCAACAACCAATCTGTTAGAAACAGTGACTGAAGCTGAGCTCTGAATATGGCACCATTTCTTAGAGAGACTAAATAATCTTCATGTCTGGTTTACCCACTTGGCTATCCAGAAAGGGCTAGTGGTTCATTCTCAAAGGAATAGACATGTATTCTGTGTATGAATTTGTCTTTCCTGTGCAGAGGGCCTCAGCCACTACCAGTATTCATGTTCTTGAGTATTCAAGCCACCCACAATTGTACCTTGCATAAAGTCAGAACAGGGGACTCACATTTTAATGATAGAGGTATGGGAATGAGCCATTGATCACAGGACCCAGTGTGATATTACATGCTGCATTACACAGAAGCTGCTGGCTTGATAGAGCTCTGGCACAGCTTGCTGAAGGCACAGCCAAAGCATCAAATCAGAAGTAATACTCTGTGGGAACAGGACGCCATCCTCCAAAATGTAGCACATGCTCTGCATCACAGACCTCTGCATATTGCTGTGTTTTCAACAGGAAAGATACGTAGGCTCAGGAATAAAGTAATGGAAGCAAGTCTGGCCTCACTTATCATCTTTTCCAGTGACCACTGAGGGAATGTTTGCTGCCCCTCCCTGCAGTCCTAGGATCCTGAGTGAGAGGTCTCAGATCTCAAAGGAGCACTCCTTTACCAGGGTTGCAGCAGGAGCCTTACTGAACTAAAAGTCATGGCTGCCATCTGGTTCCTGGATGCCTTTTGCTCACAGATGCGTAGGCAAGGAAAGGAGTCACCATGGTGGCAACAGTAATTGACTTTGGTCATGTTTTAGTGACTTAAAACAATACATATTCAACTTCTTGAAGAACCTCCATACTGTTTTCCAGAGTGGCTGCACCAGCTTGCATTCCCACCAACAGTTAAGAGGATTCCCCTTTCTCTGCATCCTCACCAACATCTGTCATTTCCTAACTTCTTAATTTGAACCATTATGACTGGTGCGTCATGGTTATCTCTTTGTGGTTTTGATTTGAATTTCCCTGATGCTGAGTGATGTTGAGCATTTTTTCATATGTTTGTTGGCAATTTACGTGTCTTTTTTGGAGAAATGTCCGTTCATGTCCTCTGTCCATTTCTTGATTGGATTATAAATTATTTGGTATAGAGTTTGCTAAGTTCTTTATAGATCTTGGATACTAGCCCTTTATCTGATATATCATTTGCAAATGTCTTCTCCTGTTTCCTTTGCTGTGCAGAAGCTTTTTATCTTAAAGAAGTCCCAATAGTTCTTTTTTGCCTTTGGTCCCCTTGCTTTTGGAGATGTGTCTAGTAAGAAGTTGCTGCAGCTGAGATTACAAAGGTTTCTGCCTGTGGTCTCATCTAGGATTTTGATGGATTCTTGTCTCACATTTAGGTCTTTCACTGATTTTGAGTCTACTTTTGTGTATGGTGTGAGGAAATGGTCCAGTTTCATTCTTCTGCAGGTGGCTGTTCAATTTTCCAGCCCCATTTATTGAAGAGAGTTTTTTCCATTGTATATTCTTTCCTGTTTTGTTGAAAATTAGTTGGCCATAGGGTTGAGGGCCCATTTCTGGGTTCTCTATTCTGTTCTGTTGATCTATGTGTCTGTTTTTGTGCCAGTACCATACTATCTAGATGATCACAGCTTTGTAGTACAAGCTTGAAGTCCAGAATTGTGATGCCACCAGTTTTGGTTTTCTTTTTCAATGTTCCTATGGATATTCAGGGTCTTTTCTGGTTCCATACAAATCTTAGGATTATTTGTTCCAAGTCTGTGAAATAAGTTGATGGTATTTTGATAGGGATTGCTGCCCTATGACTCAGCAATTCACTACTGTGTATTTACCCCAAAGATACAAATGTAGTGATCTGAAAGGGCACCTGCATGCAAGTGTCATAGCAATGTCCACAAGAGCCAAGCTATGGAAAGAGTCCAGATGTCCATTGACAGATGAACAGATAAAGAAGATGTGATATATATAGATAGATAGATAGATAGATAGATAGATAGATAGTGTGTGATACATATATGTGATATATATAGTGTGATATATATCAGATAACAGATAGAGAAGATAGAGAACAGATGACAGATAAAGAAGATGTGATATATATTCATACATATATATATATATGAATCTACTCAGCTATCAATAAATGAAATCATACCATTAGCAACAATGTGGATGGAACTAGACAATATTATACTAAGAAAAATAAGACAATCAGATAAAGACAATTATCGTATGATCTCACTCATATGTGGAATTTAAGAAACAAAATAGAGGATCATAGAGGAAAAGAGGAAAAACTAAAACAAGATGAAATCAGAGAGGGAGACAAATCATAAGAGATTCTTCTTACTCATAGGAAACAAACAGAGGATTTCTGGAGGGGAAGTAGGTGGGGGAATGGGATAACTGGGTAATTAAGGTGGTGCATGTGATGTCATGACCACCAGGTACTATATAAGACTGATAGATCACTGACCTCTACCTCTGAAACCAAAACTACATTATATGCTAATTAATTGCATCTAGATAAAATAAAAAGGAATATGTGAGAAGATTGTAATAGAAATGAGTAGGTAAATTCTTTTTTTTTTTAATTTTTATTTATTTATGATAGTCACACACAGAGAGAGAGAGGCAGAGACACAGGCAGAGGGAGAAGCAGGCTCCATGCATCGGGAGCCTGATGTGGGATTCGATCCCGGGTCTCCAGGATCGCGCCCTGGGCCAAAGGCAGGCGCCAAACCTCTGCGCCACCCAGGGATCCCGAGTAGGTAAATTCTAAACAAATCCAGCAATACTGGAATATATGAAGGAAATTGATCATAATTATTCTTGGATATGCTAAAAAATAAATAGTTATCCATATATTTAAAAAAATAACAATACGTACTTACTCTCTTACCATTTGCTATGTCAGACATCTGACACAGGTCTTACCATGATAAAATCAAGATATCAGACTAGGTTGCATTCCTTTCTAAAGGCTCTAGGGGATGAATCTACTTCCTTGCCTTTTAGAGGTCACCTACATTCCTTGGCTTACAGTGCCCTCCTCCATCTTTAAAGCCAGCAGCGCTGTGTCTCTCCGATGATTCTCCAGTATTCACATCTCTCTCTCGTTCTAAGATCAGCAGGGAAGGTCATTCAGTTTTAAGGTCCCAGAGTTTGACCCAGCTAGGCAATCTAGAATAATCTACCATTTCAAGGTTCTTAATTCAATCACATCTATAAAGTCTCTTCTGCCATGTTAGGAAACATACAGATTCCAAGGACTAATGGTGAACATCTAGGAGGCGGGCTACTATTCTGCTGACCACAGAATCCAACAATCTCCCAATTGTTTTAGAATATATATATATATATATATATATATATATATATATCACAAAACAATGGCTTTTTTTTTTTTTAAACATTGGCTTTTAAAGTAACTTTAGATCTAATAAATGAAGGACTTGGGAACTTGAGAACCTCCCAAAACTCTACAAAGTGTTTCCTTCACTGGTATCTATGGACTTTTCATTGCGGGTGGGAAGACAGTGGTAAACTTTCTCCCCAGATTCTTTGAGTTGAGAACCACTGCTTTAAATCCATTTTCATCAGGGTGCCTGGGTGGGTCAATCAGTTAAGCATCCCACTCTTGATTTATGTTTGGGTCATGATCTCAGGGTCATGGAATCAAGCCCTTAGTCGGGCTCCATGCTCAGTGGGGAGTTGGCTCTCCCTCTTCCTGTGCCCTTCCCCCACTTGCATGCACAAACACACACTTTCTCTCTCAAACAAATAAATAAATAAACCTTTGAAATGAGTGAATAAATCCATTTTCATCCTTGGTAAATGATTCAAATGATATTTCACAATAATTAGAGGACAGTAAGTCATCTTCCCATGAGAAACTCAGCTTCAAAGATATTCCATAAATGTGGATAAGGGCTGTGCTAGAAGACAGGCACTTATACAGCTAACATTATGTCTTTATAGCCAATATTTATTGGCTGCTCACAGAGATCCGGTAGTGACTGTACTTAGCATTTTACATAGATTGGTTAACCTTGATCTTTTGAACAACCCTGTGAGATATTCACCATAATTGTTCCAAATTTAAATATGAAAAATGAGAGTTAAAAAGGTTAAGTAATTTTCCTAAGGTTACATAACTGAGGTTTATTCAGGCAGTCTGATTCCAGAGCCCACACTTAGCACAATACCACTGCTTCTAGAATTTTCTTGATCGCAGGAACATACTAGCATTGTGTAAAAATAAACACGCAGACATATTTATTTCCTACTCAATGCCTGCTTCACCAAAACCTTCACAGCAGGTGTCTGGAGGTTTTTTTCTTTGTTTTGTTTTTAATTTTTAAGTTTCTCTGAGAAGAGCTGAAATTAAGTCAGACATCTCTCGTATGGTTGCACTGTTTGTTTAGATCTTGAAATCATTCCATCATATTTGGTAAGCAATGCCCATGGGTATTCCCCATCAAAACATCCTACTTCCCTGCACCCTCTAATTTTCCCAGAGTCAAGTAAGTAACAGTTAAATACCTGGTTCAGCAGGGCACCTCCAGATCCAGCTCCACTGATACCACTAATATCTACCAGTGACCACACTCTACCAGGTGAGTCTGATGATGAGGCAAGTTTAGGAAGCCATTAGCAAGTTCAAGGAAGGTATTCAAGTATGTGCAGTTTTTGAAGGCAACATCAAATAGATCCAGGTGCAAATTCCAGTTTCTCTATCAACTTAGCTAACCTGAATGAGGTTCCTCATGATTTGGAGATTGCATCCTCATCTGTGAAAAACAAGGCAACAAGACTGCAGGGTTGTCATGAGCATTGGATGAGCTAATTATGTAAAAATGCTATATTAAGTTGAAAACACTGCAATTATAAAGAGTTCTTATTTCTATTCTTAAAGAGGGAACACAAAGAAATATCCACCCAATGAGATAAAGGTATGAATACAATTCTCCTTCAAAGACCATCCTATACTACCAAGTATCCTCTTGTAGCAAGTAAAAGACTCTGTCACCAGAATTTCTGGGTCTTTCAGCTGAAGCCACTCTTTTTATTATTATTATTATTATTTTAATAATAAATTTATTTTTTATTGGTGTTCAATTTGCCAACATACAGAATAACACCCAGTGCTCATCCCGTCAAGTGCCCCCCTCAGTGCCCACCACCCAGTCACCCCCACCCCCTGCCCTCCTCCCCTTCCACCACCCCTAGTTCGTTTCCCAAAGTTAGGAGTTTTCCATGTTCTGTCTCCCTTTCTGATATTTCCTACCCATTTCTTCTCCCTTCCCCTCTATTCCCTTTCACTATTATTTATATTCCCCAAATGAATGAGACCATATAATGTTTGTCTTTCTCCGGTTGACTTAGTTCACTCAGTATAATACCCTCCAGTTCCATCCATGTCGAAGCAAATGGTGGGTATTTGTCATTTCTAATGGTTGAGTAATATTCCATTGTATACATAAACCACATAGAAGCCACTCTTGTTTTGGAAATGAACCAACTTCAATTCCATGCCCAATGGAAGAAGTCTTATGTCTATATACTTAGAGCACCTTGAGCAGGTGGCTGCTTATCTTTAAGGTCCTGCATAGTTCCAAGCAAATAATGGATTATCAGAAATGCTTATGGAAGAAATTTCTTTTTTTTAATATTTTATTTATTTATTCATGATAGAGAGAGAGAGAGGCAGAGACACAGGCAGAGGGAGGAGCAGGCTCCATGCAGGGAGCCTGATGCAGGACTCTATCCCAGGACTCCAGGACCACGCCCTGGGCCAAAGGCAGGAGCTGAAACACTGAGCTACCCAGGGATCCCCATATGGAAGAAATTTCTATTTAGTCACTATAATCTAGTGAATAGCCCAATGTATTTCTTGCATTTGCATTTACTCTCACACTGCTATCTTTGCCAGGTCTCACATTGACACTGTGAGTTAGGCAGGGACAATACTGTTTAATACCTTCACACAAGGAATCATCGACATAAATGTATTCCTGCGAGGAGTCAAGCATTGTGCTACTAAGGGTTTGAGGATGCAAATTACTGATAGGTAGATAAGTAAGTAGGTAGATAGATGGATAGGTAGATGCATACATACATATGTGTAAGTGTTCGTGTACACTCATGCACTTACATATGTGTAAGTGTTCGTGTACACTCAAACACCAAACCATATATGTGTTTGTCTGCATATACCTCTATCTCTATCTATCAATCATTATTAAACAGTTACCCTTCTAAATCACAAAGCAAATGGCATGAGTAGATTCCCACCCAACTGTCAACTATTTGATTTATCAGGTTAGTGCTCTTTCCTCACACCATAAGTGCACTAGAAAGTGCTAAGGCAATAGTTATATCCTTGATAAATAGTAAATTTAAAAAGTGTGGTTTCTTGGGTGTTATATCCCAATACAGGTACTAGAGCCTGAGGGAGAAATTTTAAAATGGTGGACATGGATAAAATGGCAGGTGGTTCCACTGGGGAGGCAAAATAGCTCTTTTCCCAAGGGGCTAAAAATGATAGCCCATTCTTCCCACATCATTGACTCAAAAGACTATAATGAAACTATAATGATCCATCATGTCAAGGAATATTACTGTTTAGGGAGTACTTGATCCATGAGCTGTTGGCACAGTGTGCTATGAAGAACTATTAAGGTACAGCTTGCCAATGTGCACAATATTTGGGGAGCCACAGCTCTGAAAGGATCAGCTTTTGCCAGTTAACTCTGAGGGCTCCATTCCTGGGACACAAAACTAAAGCTAAAGTTGAAGAGGTTTTTCAGATAAGTCACTACAATATTTTTTCACTAAGAGAGACAGAGACGGAGACAGAGAGACAGAAAGATAGAGAGATAGAAAGAGAGGAAATAACAATTCTATTAAATGAATGAAAAAAAAAACAAAAGGATATACACTGACCTGTATCATTAAATCAAGTCAATCAGTCCACAGGTGATCATTAGGCATCCAGGGTGAGTGGGATATGAAGTGATGTATGGAAAGAATATCACCAGCCCTTGTATGGATTGCATGTTTACATCCTTCCAAAATTTGTATGTTGAGATCCTAGCTTCCAATGTGATGGTTTTAGGATGTGAGGTGTTTGGGAGGTGATTAAGTCATGAGGGTGGAGCCGTCATGGATGGCATTAGTGCCCTTAGAAAACGGACCTCAAAACTGTTTCTCTGATCTTCCCACCATGTGAGGATACAATGAGAAGTTGACCATCTGTGCCCTGTAAGTCACCAACTCACCCAAACCTGACCATGCTGCATCTCAGATTTCCAACCCCCAGATTCAGAAACACCCTCTTCCCTCAGAAAAGATTATCTACTAAATTAGATTAAATTTGTCTATAGAATTCAGGTACTCGAAATTGGAAAGTTTCCCTCCTATGCCCTACTTTGAATTTATTTAGACACACATTTGAAAAAGTTGTTATGCTCATGTTTCTTCTTCCTGGCCTCCCAGATACACCTGACCTTCTTTCTTCAGGTTTTCATCAGCAATACTTCACTGAGATGGCTTTTGCAACACCAGTGATATTTTCCATCTTGCCATATCTCATCAGAATCTCCTCTCCCTTTCACTTGACCCACTGCAGCTTCTCATACAAGTGTGGTCACTCTGCTTCTTCAAGCACTTTGAGCACTTGATTTCAGATCAGCAAGCACCCTGGTTGCCTGTCTATCTCACAGGGCACTCTTCCTCTGTCTTTTTTTCTGGATTATTTTCCTCTCTCCAACGTCTAAACAGTAGAAACCCCCAGAGATCAGTCCTTGGACTCTTCTGCTCTCTCTTGACATCACTCCCTTGATGATCCTACTCAAGTATGGCCTTTGAATACCAAGCACACATTGCTGAGAGTCAGCTTATTTCTCTAGTGCACTACTTTCTGGTGTTTCTATGGCTGCATATGGTGACCTGTCACCCAGGCTTGCCAGGCAACAATCTAAGAATGATCATTGTTCCCGATATTTATTTACATCCCACATAAAATCTACCAATAAGACCTTCCACTTACGCTTTTTAAACATTCAATTAAAACAAAGGAAAGAAAGAACTGTTCATTACTCCCATGGCCTGCCACCATGGCCCAAGGTGCCTTCAGTTCCCACCTGTTTCAATGTCATAGCCTCTAGATTGTCTCCTTGCTGTTACTTACCCTCTCTAGCCAAGTTCCAAAGCGTTCTTTGAAATTATAAATCTCCCCATGTCATTTTGCTGCTTGGAATATATACTATTAGAATAAAATTTAAAATTCATAAAATACATTATAGAGTCTGACATCATCCTACATGATCTTGCCTTGCCTATCTCCTCTGACCCACTTCCCACTACTATACCTCCTCACTACACTGCTGCCACAGAGGCTGTCTTGTTTCGATTAAAAATTGTCAAGTCTGTTCCTACCCCAGGGCCTTTCTCCTTGTCCTCCCTTCCACTTAGAATATTTTTTTGTATGGCTTGCTTTCTCAGCTCACAGGTTTCCAGAGAAATTTGGAGTCCTCAGAGAAGCCTCCTCTGGCCACTCTAACTAAGACTGCTTTCTACCTGCCCCCTGTTCCTTCTCACCATCACTAGTCTTCTAGCCACCACTATGGTTTCTTTTCTTTTACAATCATCTCTATCCAAAGTTATATTATTTATTGATCAGTTGATATAATAGTTTATAATAGTGTATTACTTCTACCCGCAACTTCAATAGGAATGTAAGCTCCAAGGGGGAAAGTCCCTTTGTCTGTTTTTGTTCTATATTATGTTCCATGTGCTTAGAACTATTTATATCATATTCTTATATCCTATGTATGGGATTTATATATAAGATAGACTTTTAGACACAGATATAGACATTCACATATATGTGTGTACATAAACATACATATATAAATACAGTAGATTTAGATTTAGATTCATATTCTTATTAAGTAAATGAGTGAATAAGTAACCCCACAGACACTGAATGTGTAGAAGTGAATAAGTTGAGCTATCACCACAGTGTGTTGCCTTGCCTGACCACTCTGGGTAATTGGAACAGCTCCAGGATGTCAGTCAAGAATTCTCTGGGCTGCAGCTAACAAGGAGCAGACCTCTATCCAACAACAAGACCTTTTGGAATCAGGTCTCAGTGGGCCCTTCTGAAATAACACAGATACAGTGCAATAAAAACAGCCTGCAGAAACAGCATTTATAACTCTCTTTACAACTGAAGTCTATCACAGGAAATGCCGAGAAAACAACATATAAATAAAAATGAATTCTCAGATTTATCTGCTGAGGCTGTAACAACCTAATAAGGTTTCCCCAGCAAAAGCAGGGCAGGCATGGAAAATAAAAAGCACCCTCAATTTCTCCTTTTTTGGCCCACATATAAAGGCAATTCCTCCTTGTTTCCAGCTAGAGCCTTTTCTCATCATAAGTGTGATTACTAAGTGGCTCTAACTACACAAGTGGTTTTAATTACCTTTGATGGAGGTAAGAAGGAAGGAACCATATTTCTGCATGGCTAATTCTCAGTGGTGCATAGTATACACAAGCCCACCTGGTTCCCAGGTTCTTCTACAACCCCTATTCCCACTATGATACTAATGTATCATCACCAAAGGCTTACCCATCAAAATCTCAAAAATCTCAAAAGAAGAAATCTCTGTGTGTGTATGTGTGTGTATATATACTGCTCAGGCAAGAAAAAGTAAAAAAAAAAAAAAAACAAACTCTAGTTACTAAGGTAGTCAGCTCATTTTCTGACACATTAGCCTTAACTACATGCCCTAGATTTAATAGCCAGATTTCAGTCTCTTTCTCTGTGCTGGAGTTTCCAGACCCCCAGTGCCCTCAAGATACATACACCTTACCATTCTAGGCATGATTTGTATATTCCTAATGGTTCCCTGGATCTCCTTTTGTCATTCACCCTCAGTATCCAATATGACCTAGGACTTGTGGTCTTTGTGCCCTGCTTTACTTTGAATCCACTATGCCTCAACTCATTAAGAGAGTTGCAGGCCCAGAGTAGGAATATCCCAAGATACAGCCCTAAAAACAGTAGGTCTTTATAAGCCACTAGTTAATCTGGAAAGGAACAGAAGCTAGGGTCACAAGAGTTAAGGAGGCTACAGTGATGGTACAGCAGCAGTAGATGCTATTTTGAAAATTAGTTTAGGAGAAAATAGAAAAAGTTGAGGAAGAACACCCAAGGCCTTGGGACATATCCCCTGAGTCTGTTAGGACTAGGGAAAAGGCAGGAGGTACTAGAGTCATAAAGGAGGCAACAGACAGGTGAAGAATGAAGACAGATGGTTGCATAGTCACTCACCAAGCTAACTGTTCCCTGTGACCTGTGATATGCTGAGGATGATACTGGGCTCCAGTAATAGAACACAGCACCAGCGATCTCAAGAACAGAGTGAAGTTGAAGTGGTAAGTAATAAGAAAACTGACAGTTTTAATATTGTTATATCTCATAAGACTTTTATCATGCACAGTACTGCTTAGGATTTCTATTCAATATAATACTGAGCTGGCATGAGGATTCTCTTTCTCCAAGACAAAATAAATAGAATGCGGGATAAAGCCACACCAGAATGTATTATTTTTTATATGTAAAGTAAGATTAATCCAATAAAGGAATGAAGAGCAAACACATTGGAAAGGAGATAACAAAACTAGAGGACTTTTGGGAGAGTCGGGACCAAATATCAAATTCTATGCCTGGGGACAGCTCTGTAACGTCAGAAAAGGTCATGAAGTCCAGGCCACGGTCCCCATGCATGGCAGAGCTATCTGCCAGTGAATGAAAGCATCAATAGCCAGGCTTTATGTGAAATAGGGAACAAAAATTCTACCCACTGGCCCAGGAGAATATCAAGAAAGCATATACCTGATTTGACTAAAACTCAGGCCTGCCCTGTTAAAGTGCATGGCCTACATAGATTCGTATTTCAAAACTCATTTAAGATTGATGGAAATAATACTCTCTCAACTTTCTGAAGCAGATAGACACCAATCTGTCTAAGTGGATACTCTACAACCAGTGGTCCAGATAATTCTCCAACATGTTTAACACCTACTGAGAGCTCACAGTCAGAAATTATAACCCACAAGAGGACAACACCTAGGAGGGAGTTATCAGAAATACAAACAGGAGGGATTACAGATACTGTATTTATTTAGTTAACAAATGTTTATTGAGCATCTACTACATGCAAAGCACTATTTTAGGCATTGGGTTATATCAGCAAATAAAATAGGCAAAAATCATTACCATCATGAAATTTATATTGCAGTAAGAAAGATACTTGAAAATAAGCATCCAGGTAAGAACGTACAGCTAATGAATTACCTATAAATTACATGGTTCTTCCAAAGAGCCCAGGGAGTCACCTCAGACTCAAAAAGTCAGAGTTGCACAAATTCTTCACAGTCTTTTATTCATTTCTTAAGATGAAACATTATAACATGGTAATATTTATCATTCAGGTACAGTTCAGTTCTAATGATGTAGTCCTGCACTTGGATTTGTGTTTGGTTGTTTCTTCTGTGCCTATCACCAAATATCTCTTGCATGTGGGACTGAAGTATATACAGGGATTAAAGTGCCAGCTAAAGAATCAGCTAATCTGGGTTTGAATCTCAACTCCACTTACTAGCTGAAGGACCTCAGGAAAGTTGCTTAAACCCAACAATTTCCACATTTTTCAAAAGATACTATCACTAGGATGTAATTCAAGAGGCAGTTATCGTTTATCTATATAATGCATTTAGCAGTGTTTGGCATATAGTAAGTGCTCAATAATTATCAACTATTATTATGCAATTTTGATGCCAGATAAAATCTACCCTCAGTAAACATTGATGCTTCCTGATTCTTCATTCAAAAGATGAGATTCTTTTCTAATCCTGGGAGGTGCCATCACTTAAGTGCTTAAATTTTTACAACTCTAGTGAAAGGTGTCCCTCTCTTTTCACAGATAGACAGCCTTAGAAAGAGAGGAATGCATTTGCGAAATTGAAAAGGGTTAGCAGGGATCACTCCAGAACTGGAGTAAGTGAAAGCTATTCAATAAATTTTGACCAACATGTTAACTGTGGTACAGAAGAAAATTTTTCAGACATGTGATTTGGGATGACTTAGGAATAAAGCTCCTTTGAAATGTACATCCATTCTGTCCTCTAATACCTCCCAAAGGTTGATTAACTCACTAAGCTGGGTTTTATGAGAAAGCCCCTGTGATATCTGTGGGTGAAGTCATGCTGAAAATGACAGAGTGTGGCATTAAGGGCAGTTAATCTTACCTTGTGGCTGTCTGATGTCGGTAGAATCTGATCTGCTAAGATGTGTTACCCATACCCACTGAAGTCATCAGAGGCAAATATGTAAGCCTTTACTTTGGGGGCAAAGATGTTATTGATGACGAGGATGATAATACTGCTGTGTTAATTACTGTATGTGAATACTCTATGTGAATTCTCCATAAACTATTTTGAAGTATACCTAACAGTATCTTCATTTTACAGTTTGAAAAACTTTGAGTCAGAGAGGTTAAGTCACATTATTAACTGGATAATCAAGATTCCAACTCAGGCAGTCTGATTTCAAAATTTATGTATGGAATCTGCTGTAAAATAATCAAATCAAGGAAGTCTGTAAGTAGATTTTCTCCGTGTTACTCTTCTTCAGTCAAAAAAAAATGATATTAAGTATAAGGAGAACAAACTCAACCATATTTATAAATATTATAAAAAATAGGTTTTAATAATAAGGTGCTTCCACATGAAAAATTGCTCTGTGATTCTGATACTTCTGTGGTATATTATTTATCTATCCTGCATGCTTGGTTTCACAAACACTTTCCACAATGCTCACATGTCCCTAATAAAACAATGTGGCACTTGCATTATGGGCTCTCCATAAATTAGTTTGACAGCTAGTAAAAATCATGTTAAGAAAAAGAAAAATCTCAGCTTCGAAAGTGTGATAGGCATTTATTTAGACATTTGACAATAACATTTAAGCATCTGGAGTACACACCCTGATTATAGTTTACAATTGTTTGGCCAGCTGTCATATTCTATTGCCAATGGGTGTTATCTAGACACGTATCTTAATCATTCCTGAGCTTTGTGGAAAGATTCCAAGAACAACATTCCTGTCTGGATTCTGTCAGACAAGATGTAGAATCTTTGAATGTCATGGATGAAAGAAATACAAGTGATACTTTAGTACAACGACTTTCTTTTACAATGAATAAACTATAGCCCAGAGAGACAACATGAACCATTTAAGCCCACTGTATTAGTCAGGATAAGGCAAGGTTATGATGCAGCAACAAGCAATCTCCTTTAAAAAAATACTCCATTTTTATGCTACATGACCCAAACTATAATTAACTGAGTATACAGATCATCAGAGCCCCTCCTCCCACATGGGCTTACATTGTCATCAAAGTAGGACTAGCACAACACAAATTGTACTCTAGGTCTTCCAGTTTCTTCTATGAAGAGATGCTTATCTCTTCTGCTTCATTTTGTTCACTAAAATAAGTCATGTGCTTAACTTCTAGGGGAGAAGGGAAGTGTAAACCTGCCAAGTACTCAAAAGGAAAAACTCAGATATATTTTTGAATTGGCATAAATACCATAAATACGATAATCCACGGTAACTGTGACCACAAAGGTGACATTTCCATAGGATTCAGTGGAAGGCCTGACTTCATCAGAGGTTAAAACCAAGAAAGATACTCTTTGGCAGACCTAAAGGTCAGTGACAGAGGTGACAGGTAATACTGGAAGTCAGATGGAGCACTGGCATGCAGTCCTGAGAATCTCTCCAGTACTGGGGCAAAGTACTTTTGCTAATTCAGTACATGTGGATAGCTCAGGAAACAGATGATCCTATAGACAGAGAAGACCACGTTAGAAGGAGAATAACACCAAGCGATGTAAAGATTGGGAACTAAATCAAATTCCACTGTTGTCAGTTGATCACCAGCAAAGATAAAACCCAAATAAGGATAGAAAATATTCAAAACAGTAATTAGAGTATTTGACAGCATGCGGGGAGAGTGTTGGCTCAGGAGTTAGACACAGCGGGAATCCACTACCACCCCTGGCCAGGGCAAGGGGTCAATGTTACAGAACCTGATGGGAGTCAGGGGAACAATTTCCTCATGGGAGCTGTAGCCTTAGATACAAGTACATAGCTTGTACCCAAACTCAGGTGTAGCAGGGACAGAACAGCATGGTGTCTTTTACTCCAATCTTTTGCTGGTGCCTGTCACCAGCAAGAGGAAACCAGAAAGATTTCCCAGAGGATGTGGTCCCCAAGGCAACCTTTGGGACATTATATAAAGTAAGGGAAGATGGAGAAATGGATGTACTGAGCAAATGGAGAATAACTGAGCAAAAGACTTGAGATTCTTGAGCAACATGGCTAATGTCATAGAGCCATGCAGAGGTTGAGCTTGTCAGCAGAGGCATAGCAGGCTTCCAAAGCTGGGCTCTTCCCTAAATATGACATTTGCCTGGTTGGATCTCTATAATGCCAATCACTCATTTTGCATAGAATCCAAAGGGGAGAAACGGATTTCAATAGGCCTGTAGTTCACAGAGCCAAGCCAAGGGTCCAGGCCCTCTTGGGATCAGCCTTACTCTTTACATTATGGCATTTCTCATGGCTTCCATCTCTTTACCACTTGCCATTCCTGTACTTTAAACTTCAGGCACATTTAGTGACTTGCTGTACCATTAACACCTTGCAACTCAAGTGGTGGTCCATGGACCAGCTGCACCAGCATCACCACAGAGCTTAAGAGTGCAGTCTCAGCCTCTATTCCCAAATCCAAATCTACATCAAATCAAAATCCCCAGACTCCTGTGTATACAAGAAATATGAGCAGCACTTCCCTAACATACCCCGTCTTCTCTGAGCCTGAGACTTCGTACAGCATGTACCCTCCTTATCTTTGGATGTTGTAGCTTATGTAGCATAGGTTTTAATCTGTCCACAAACAATTTTTAAAAGGGATTTCCCTCTCCGAACGGTGGAATGCTAATTATATGTCTGGTTCCCTACCTCATGGGAGCCCAGTGATTCAGCCTGGCCTAAGTGAACAAATTGTAGAGTCCAGAGATTAACTTTGAAGACGGTGATTCTAACTAACTGCCCTGAATGAGTGAATACCTGAGAGTGAGAGAATGAGGATGTGGCATGGAAAGGACCAATCAGCATCCCTTTCTGGAGAACTGACATAAGCCCTGACAAAACAGTCATCCATACAAGGACTATGAACATCTACATCCGCTTAGGGTCTTCCATTTGGGGAATAAGAAGGAAACTCAGAGAAAAACAAGAAAATGAAAGATATGTGTGAGAACCAAAGAATTGCAGACATTGTCTAAACCCGGGTCCCACACCGGTCTGGACAGTCCCTCAAGCCCCTCACTTGTGGCAGACAATAAATTCATGTTTGTGCTTGAGCTTGTTCCTTTTGGTATCTCTACCTAGAATCTGAATGATTTCCAATTACTCCTTCTGGGTATTTTATATTCTTATTTACCTTTCTGGACAGAACTTAAGTATCACATTCTCTTGGCAGCTTTTCATGACACTTATTTCTCAAGCAGAGATAAGTGTCCCATCTCTTTGCCAACATAATCTTCTGGGCATGTCTCTGCCAAGACATTTATCACACTGTATGACCACAGCCCTCCCCGGTGTTTCCCATGGGGTCATAGTGAGGACCAAGGGCAAGGACCATGACTATCTTTTGCACCATGGAAACAAAAGCATGTTGGAAAGTGTCTAGCACATAATAGGCACTTGGTCCATATACTTTGAATAAAAATTCATTGGAAATAATTCTCCCACATTCTACATATACACAGGATGCATATTAAGTCATTGTGAAATTTCCAAATTAGTAGTATTTCAGCAAAACTGGACAAATTCTCCTGGGCAGGTCCAGTAATAATAAAGGAACAATGTAATCACCACTCTTTTCAGCTTCATTAAGTAGGGAATTGGAGGTAAAACTGAGAAGGCTGACAGCACTTGGGAATTTGATACATGTCTTTTAAAGAACTTAAAAAGAACAATTACGAAGACAGGGTTCCGTAGTTAAAATGAATCTTAATTGAATCAGTCTGGAAAGAGAAGCCTGAATTAGATTTAAAAGGGATAGTTTAAGGGATTCTTCATAATTAGGTAAGTTAATTCAAAACATTCACAGTCTAATAGTTTCATCCACTCCTGGACTGGATTGAGAGGAAAGAGAACACACTAGGAAGAAGTTCCTCTATAAAATCTAGGTTGTGTATTTTGGTCTCCTTCCCTTGATGAACTTGGACCAGAAGTGGTTCGAGGAAGAGGGTGTCTCACACTGAAGATCAGGAAATGCAAAATCTAAGGAGGATTAACATGAGCTATTTCCCAAAAACAAAAACCAATTAAAACATCTAAAGTCATATTAACAAACCTAAATAAAGCCTAAAATGCAGATGGAAGCTCAATTATCTTCCCTAACCTACAATGAACACAGAATATGTTTATGTACATCTAGAAATACCCAGAAGATACTTGCCATCATCAATTAATGGGGGATTAGGGCATTAGGTAACGTGAAGTTACCTGGCATCAGTGAAGAAGAGAGGATGATGTGGGATTCCCCAAAATGGAAGCCATCTTGACCCATACTGTGTTTGCACAAGATACTAAGAGAATGGATGAATGCCTACTGTGAGTATATCTTTGTGAGATGCTGGAAGGTTCAGAAATAAGTATGACTACCTTAATCTATTCCATTGTGTGAATTTTATTGTCTTTCCCCACAGCTTCAAGAAATGAAATTGAGTATAACTAATTTCCTAAGGTTTTGTGCATATACCAAGATGAGTCACAAATAGCCCTTGCACTGTAGAAGTGTATGAACACATAGAGACACTAGAATGTAAAGCTTATCAGACAAGAGTAGCATGGGACTTCTAAACAATGTAAAATTGGTAAAGAGATTAATTGCATCCAAGGATATGGGACAAGATTGGGTAATCCCTTTTTACCAGCCTGTAAATTTAGGCAGCATTTTAATAGTAAGCAAAACAAAGGAAAGGGACCTCCAGCTAAAGAAACCAGCACAAAAACTCTTGGATAAAGATATGTGTACATTTCTGCAGAACATTTTGGCTAGAGCAGACGTTATATCTGATTCTGTTACCACGACTTCTACACACAACTATCTCCACTATGATTAATTCTTTCATATAATTTACCTTATATTATTATGCTATTATATTATATTATATATATAAACTACGTATTATTATATAAATATATAATTATATCCAATATATAGTTAAATTACACATTATGTATTTTTATAATTATAGTTATGCAATATAATATATAATTAAATATAGGTAGTTTTATATATTATATTATTATGTGGATTTTATTCTTTTCCATATGATGATATTGAAACTTAAGCCAGTGAGCCAGAAATGGCAGAGTCAAAGCTAGAAGTTTTCCACTCCCAAATCTGATAATTTTTGCCAATCTACAAACCAGTGAAAAGGGGGCGATAATGAATGAGAAGGCCAAAAGAGTAATTAAAACCACATCATGTAACATCTTTAATGTTCCTCTAATGAGTTTAGAATGTGGAATACAGTTAATAGTCATTATTTCACTATTATTTTAATATTTTGAGCAGGGACTATTAACTTCAATTCAGTTGCAAGTCTACATATGCAAGGATAACTTTATTTTTTTAAGATTTTATTTATTTATTTATTTATTTATTTATTTATTTATTTATTTATGAGAAAAATGCAGAGAGAGAGGCAGAGGCATAGGCAGAGGGACAAACAGGCTCCTCGAGGGGAGTCTGATGCAGGACTCAATCCTAGGACTCCGGGATCACCACCTGAGCCAAAGGCAGAGGCTCAACCACTGAACCACCCAGGTATCCCTCAAACATAACTTTAGATCAGATGTTATTTTTATCCAAGTGTTTATTGATGACACACCAATCTCTAAAGGAGTTAAAACTACTCCCTTCCCTCCTCTATCCTTCCTTCACCTGCCCAACTAAAGAAGCCCTGGTATGTGTGTGGTGAACAGCCTTCAAGATGGCCCTCGATCATCCCTGTGTTTGTGACCTTGTATAATATCTTCCCTTCTTGCCTATGGGTTGAAATTTTCTGATTAGGTTTTAAGGATTGTGGCACTTTCTTTCACTCTTAAAGATCTCTTTCCCTGAAAGAAGCCAGCTGCCATGCCATGTGGGAGTCTGTGGAGGGCCCCATATGGTGAGTGATCAAGGCCCACAAACAGCCGTGTAAGTGAGCTTAGAAGTGGACACTCTTCACTAAATCAAGACCTTAAATGAGACCACAGCTTTCTTGACAGATTGAATGAAACCTCATGAGAGACTTTGAGACAGAGCTACTCAATTAAGTTAAGCCCAAAGTCCTGACCCATGTTACATGTGAAATCATCAATACTTGCTCTATGAAGCTGATAAGTTTGGGGGCAATTTGTTACACAGCAATAAATAACTAATACAAATTTTGAAGCCTTAATCTTCAAGAATATATAAGTTGACCATTAGGGATGGTCAGTATTTCACTATAATGACTATTCTGGTCAGAATTTTTACTGGTCAGTATTTGTCTTGTTCATTTGTCCTAAAAGAAACATGGTTCCATGTGAAGAGAGCAAGATTCAGCATGGTTAGGGCAAGACTCAGAGATCATTTCCAAATTCTAAAATGCATGTTCTGAAGTGCACCAAAGCTTAAAATCCATAGACTTATGAAAATTCTTTAGCCTTTGGGATAGTGAGAGCTAGTCTCATTCCTAGCCTCAACACATGCTGGCCATATGATATAGAACATGTTACTTAAGTACTCCAAACCTAATTCCTTAGATATATAAATGAGAACTCTATCACCCTCTCAAAGTTATAAAAAGGATCACTTAAGACTACCAGAGATAAGAGGTCTAGTGCTTGGCACATAATAAACACTTAACAAGGGGTTCCTGGGTAGCACAGTTGGTTAAATGTCTGTTTTTAGCTCAGGCCATGATCCTTGGGTCTGGAATTGGGCCCCATGACAGGCTCCCTGATCAGTTGGGAGTCTGCTTTCCTTTCTGCCCCTCCCCCCCACACTTTTGTTTTCTCTCTCTCTCTCTCCCTCTCTCAAATAAGTTAAGTAAAATCTTTAAAAAATATATCCAACAAAATTACATTTTCTCCTTGGCTAGTAGAGTTTGACCTCAAACAAAGACTATACATACTTGATGCTCAATTTTACTGTGTCTACTTGACTGGGCCAGGGATCCCCAGTACCTGATAAAGCTTTATTTCTGGGTGTGTCCATGAGGGTGTTTCCAGAGGAGATGAACATTTGAACTGGTGAGTGGAGCAAAGAAGACAATCCTCTCAGTGTAGACATCTCCCAATCCTTGGAGGGTCCAAATAAAACAAAAAAGAAGAGGAAGGGCAAATCCACTCTCCACACTCTTTGCTTGAACTGAGACATCCATCTTCTGCTCTTGGCACTGAAAACAGCCCTCCTGATTCTCACACTTACTGACTGAGATTAGGATGCTAACAATCGGCCCCCATTTCTCAGGCCCTCAGACCAAGCCTGAATTACACCACTAGCTTTCCTGGCTTTCCAACTTGCAGATGGCAGATGGTGAGACTTCTTGGCCTCCATAACTGTGTGACCCAATTTCTATCATATCATATATCATATCATATCATATCATATCATATCATATCACATCACATCATATCATATCATATCTAACTAGCTATCATCTATTATCTATTGTTTCTGTTTCTCTAGAGAACTCTGGCTAATACAGTATGTTAAGATTCACAAAGGCAACACCACTAGAGTGGAAGGCTTGAAGGAATAGAAGGTTACTGTCATCTTTCTCAAGGACTGGAAAAACTATCACCTGATGTTTTTCTCTTTTAAGTCAAAAAGTATAGAGCAATTAGAAAAGTAGGATTGAGTTAAGTTTGGCCACCCAACCTCTCAATCCTCAGAAATAATATAATAATATTATTAGTGATAATAAGAAAGTTTTTTTCAGCTGAGTAGATGCTAAAAGTTTTGCAAGATTTATATATATGTATGAATACACATATATGCATAGGTATACATAAATGTGTATATACACATACATATATAAACAGCCACATGTGGCCCTAAAACCAAACTAGAGAGTGAATATGTTGCATTGCCCAAAGATGTGTGTTTTTTCCTTTAAATACACAGAAGCTACCTGCCTAGTGAGCTGTCTGCATGCATTTTTCACCCTGGAACCAGGGCACCAACAAGTTCTAACAGACATTGTGGAATTATAGTCAGACAAAGACATATGTCACCTGATAGTTCCCATTCCACACTACACAGAGCACCCAGAGCAGAAACCCTTTGTCCTTGCATCTCATGGTTGGCATGAAATGTCAACCTCCTCCCTGCTCGGTTCTCAGGGATCCTCCTGCCAGCTCCATGCCCTATGCTGTTCCTGCCTCTTTCCTGCTACTTCTTCCTCCTTGCTGCAGTTAACTAATTCCACTCAAGGTGCCATGTGACCTTCAGTTTTCCTCCACTTAGGAGCATGCAAGTAACAATAAGTGGCTATTGAAAACCAAAGATGTGAATTTGATTGGGGAAGTCAGGAATTTAGTTAAATGTCAAGGCTAGTTTTTAACTAAGATTTACCTATGTTCTTTCCTGTTCTCTACTTTTTACTGCATGAATGATCTTGAACATGTCTCTTTACCTCATGACGCCTCCAAATTCATGAGGTTATCCAGGAGATTAAAGGATAATGCCTATGTAAAACACTGGTACATGGTAAGAACTCTTTAAATGTTAATTCCTATTACTGTTGCATTTTTTATTATATTTAGTTTTACATGTAAATCAATATTCTAATATATTTCCATGGTGTTATGGAAATAATTGGATGAGAAAATCTATGTATTATAGCTATGATAGGGCCAGATACATTGTAGAAGCTCAATGAAAGGTTTTGTTTTTTTTTTTTTATATCATTTCTTTTCTTCTGAAAAAATCTTCTTTTATCTTCTGAAATCTTCCAAAATGTAGAAAGATACATCAATGATAGAAGAATAGAAGTGTCTGGTTCAGGAATCCATTATCAGCCACCTCAAAGAATTCCAAAAAGATATTGCTATCCTAGCAACCTTAATACAGTCTTCAATTTCTTCACAGGGACCATGGCAGTGCCCTGCTCTTGCTGACATTTTCTGAGAGTCCCAGTTTCCTCCACATTCAAGAATATTACCCAACTTCTGTTTATGAGCACAAGAACCAAAAGAAAAAAGAAAATGGAAACAATTTTTTTTTAAAGCAGGAGAATTTGCTCAGAGTTTCTAGTATCCCAATCTTACTTGGAACAAAATATGCTGAGATTATATATTCATTCAACAAATCTTATTGTGACAAAGACCAGTACCTATCCACCAAAGATTTGTATTTCCCTTCCATGATATGGAGGTGTTACTGGGATGTAGCTGCTTAGACAGGATCTACAATTGCTAACTCCTGTTGCAGGGGGAAACTTGTAATTGAGTCTGGTCAATAGCAGGAGCAATTTATATCACTTCCTGGCTTGATTCCACTCAATATCCTCCCAGATAATCCTCTATTCTCCTACTAGCTCATTCACTTGTCAGACGGATATTGAAAATCAGTGTAATCTTGAAAACCAAAATTTTAAGATGTCATATCCTCCACTGGTGCTACCATCACCACCATCACCAAAGTACCATTTGCATGATCCAGTAATAGGCCCATGACTAATACTGGTCCTCTGAGTGACATACCTTGGAATTTGCTGGAAATGTTGAAAAAGAGGAAAGAGGAACTTTTTTTTTTTTTTCCTTTCTGACTATTCAACTGTAGGATACAGACTAAGATCTATTTGTGGGCATATTTCTATTATGTTAGGCCAGCTTGCCCAAGAACAAAGCTAATGTCTAAAAAGTCAGGACTGAGAGATGAACAGAGACAGTCACTCTATAATGGACTTTTCAGTCATGAACTATTTTCTCCCTTTAAACAGTCTATTTCACATGCACCCTGGAGAATTCTGGCAAATATAATCTTACCTAACTGTTATGTTTATTCACAATTCCATATACTGCAATATTTTTTCTTGCACTATGTCAGATATACAGCATAGTCATGTGGATAGAACACAGGTTTTTTGCTTTGTCTTTTAATAGCTGTGTGACCACGGATAAGTTCCCTAATGTACCTAGCTCAAGTGTGCCAATAGTAAATGTATGAACAACAATATAAGGATGTACAGAGTTCCTGGGATGAAGCATTGAGATTGCTGGATTCAAGTCCTCATACAGTGGGATGAGTTAACACCATAACAGAGATGCCCCTCTTGCATTTTATTATAAATTATGTATATAAGAAATTCTTTAAAAAGCGAAATATATAAGTAAACACAAAATTCAAAAGAGGAAGGGAGACTACCAGGCCCTAGAAACCAGTCCTATAGGCTGATTAACTGATCTTGAAGTCTTTTGAACTGGAAATGCACATGAAATTGAAGTGTTAGGAGCTGGATGCAGAGATGTGAACCCCATAAAAGAAAGATTTGTTATTTTGCTGGGAAATCCAGAGATTTTAAAATGATTTTTCTATGTAAATCCCAGACCTGGAAAAAATGAATGTTTGTTTCCTAACCTAAATGAGAGACCACAGAAACACTCTTCACTAGGCAAGGAAAGAGGGAGCAAAGTTTGTCTCCAGCAGAACTCTGGTTGAGAATAAAAAATAAATAAGGTCACTCATGAAAAATTGTTAAGAACTCAAACCTACATGGAGGCTAGTTTTACTCTATCTGAATTTCTCAGGAATTGAAATTTATTTTTAAAAGATTTATTTATTTATTTGAGAGGGAGAGAGAGAAAGAATGAGCAGGAGGGGCAGAGGGAGAGAGAATCTCAAGCAGACGACATGCAGTGTGGAGCGACATGGGGCTTAATCTCATGACCCTGAGATCATGACCTGAGTTGAAATGAAGAATCAGACACTTAACCAATTGTGTCACTCAGTCACCCATCTCAGTAATCTTTAAACCAAGATATTAACAAATTAACTTTTCCCAAAACCAGAACTCCCTTGGAACTTCCAGGGGAAGGTAAGTCAAAATTTTTCCAAGGTGGGACGCCTGGGTGGCTCAGCTGTGAGCAGCTGCCTTAGTCAGGGTGTGATCCCAGGGTCCACAATAGAGTCCTGCATCGTCTGTAAGAGGCCTGCTTCTCCCTCTGCCTATGCTTCTTCCTCTGTCTGTGTTTCTCATAAATAAATAAATAAAATCTTAAAAAAAATTTTTTTCCAAGGTAACACTTCCAAAATCTAAGGTTTTGCCATCAACATCCACAAGAAAATTCCCTTATGAGAATATTATCTCTGATATCCATATTTGGATACTAGCTTCCTTTTAATATAGTCAAGACAAATACTAATTAAGTGAATGCAGAAAGCATTAATATGGATAAAGGTGACCTTTATAAATGATAAAATGAATAATTCACCAGAAAGATATTATAATCCTGGACCTATGAGTCCTTAAAAACATAGATGCTAAAAGTAAAAGCAAAAATGACATTCAATTAATTAAGGAATGCTCAATGAAATATTTTAACATATTTTTGTAAAAAATTATGAATCAAGCAGACAAAAAATACTAAGGATACAGAAGAGAGATTGACAAATGTTTTCTGTAAAAACATTTCTGTAAATAATTTAAGATTTGCGCTGGCCACATACAGTCTGTATAATGTATTCTCTCCATGTCCCTCTCTCTTTCCCCCTCTCTTTCATATACAAAATCCTTTAAAGATGTAAAAACCATTCTGAACTCATAAGCCACACAGAACAAGCTGGAGCTCTGGGCTGGATTTGGCCAATGGACCAGTTTGCAAAACCTTGATCTAGAAGATAAGAAAACAAGTAACAGGCTTAATCTAATGGATATTTCTTCGTCCTGCACCAAACAATCATTCATAGGTTATCATCCATTCATTCTTTTTGAGCAAATATGAAAAATTTGTAACAATTGATCACATTATGATCTGTAAAGTAAGCCTCAATCAATACAAATGAAATCCAATATCATAAAAACACTATCTCATACCATAATACCATAGTATTAGAAATTAATATAGGGCACCTGGGTGGCTCAGTCAGTTGAGCATCAGACTCTTGATTTTTGGCTCAGGTCAGGTCAACCCTGATTTTTCTCAGGGTTGTGAAATCAAGCACTGCGCTAAACTCTGTGCTCAACTCAGAGTCTGCTTGAGATTCCCTCTACCTCTGCCCCTCTCCACCCTCCCTGGCTCAAGCGCTCTCTCTCTCTTTTCCTCCTCTAAACAAATTAATATAAAAGAAAGACCAAACGTGCAAACATTTAGAAATTTGAAAACAAAACTTCTAGCCTCTGACAAAGCCTGTGTGGGGAGGAACAGTGGGACTGTTGATGAATGTCAGTGGTTCAGCTGGCAGCATGTACTCAGTCACCTGAGAGGGCCTTTGTTAACCACCTCAGCCCAGTCTCCTTGGGCTTCTTGCTTTCAGGAAGGCAGAGAGTTGGAGCAATCCACATGGTTCTCCAAATGACTGCATTCTGCAGTGCTCTCTTCTTTCCACCTGTAGTTCTTAACCACTTAACTTTGTGCAATGCTCTTTTTTTTTTAACATGTTAAGTGCATTCTTAATAATCATGAAACAATGGATGGTGTAAACAATTTGGTATAGATGATACAAAAATGACATTATGTTTAAACTTAATTTAGAACAAAATGAATCTTTAAAAACCCCAATCTTCTAAGTTATGTGTTGAAAAAGACATCATAATAGAAATTTCAAAGTATTTCAAATTGAATGAATATGTGAACACTACTTTAAAACAAAAATGTACACTTAAATGCAAATATTGGAATGGAAGTAAGATCAAAATAATTACTTTAATTACATTAATAACATCTTATTGAGTATGTTAAAAGTTTTTCTTTAAAAGCAGGAACCAGGGATGTCTGGGTGGCTCAGTGGTTGAGCCTCTGCCTTCAGCTCAGGTCGTGATCCTGAGGTCCTGAATTGAGTTCCACATCGGGCTCCCCACAGGGAGCCTGCTTCTCCCTTTACCTATGTCACTGCCTCTTTCTGTGTGTCTCTTATGAATAAATAAACTAAAATCTTAAAAAAAGAAAAGAAAAGAAAAGAAAACTGAAGTCAGGAACGAGCACAAAATATTTACTCTTAGGTTACTGGAGATGCCTGTCAGGAGAGTAAGACTACAAACAGGAAGAAAAAATACTATAAGGACCAAAAAGGAAAAAATCAAGTTGGCACTACGATAAATAGACAAAAATTATGATAATACATAGAAAAATTATAATATGCAAATTATTAGAATTGATAAGACCAAGATTGCTAAAAATAGGATCACAATAAAATACGAATAATGTTCTAAACATGAGGAATAATTGATTAAAATAAATTATTCGTGTGAACAGAGTAGGCACACAAAAAGATCTAAATTATTAAAATAGATTTCATGCTTTGAAAGAAGACAGTCAATATTGTGAAGGTGTTGAGACTACTGCCAATTAGCTTTTAATCAAAACCAGTGTGGTTTCGTGTAACATAACAAGCTAATACGTGAAGTTATGCAGAAAGATGCAAATCCAAAAACAGCCACATCAAACTGTAAGATGGAGGGGAAGGGAAGGAAGTGCAGCTTACTGAAACTTAAATACATTATAAAGATAGAGAAATAACAATGAGACTGGAGTAGCATTAGAAAAAATAAATTAAAAGAGGAACACAATAAGAAACATGGTAAAGAATCTAGAAAAATAAAGTGTGTGTGTGTGTATTTGAGACAATCTGATATATGATATATGACAAAGATGACATTACAATGGTGCAGGATATATTGTCATCTAAAAATTGTCACATGAAAAAATAGATGAAATCTTTATCTCATATTAAACTCACACATATAGATGGGTTTGGACAAGAATTGGGATGTAGATACAGACATGATATGAATATATACATAGATAGCAGGTGGGAAAAGATCAAAAAAGAAGAAACAGATTCTAAACACAAAAATTCCTTTTAGTCAACAGCATTTGGTCAAATGTATGATATAAAAACAAAAAAGATAAAACTTAAAATATAGTTTGACAAAGCTACATTAATTAAAATGAAACAATTCTCTGTGACAATTTATGAAGGCAAAAATTAGAATACTAGAAAAATTAAAATATCAAAAATTAACAGGAGAGGTGCCTGGGTGGCTCAATCAGTTAAATGTCTGACTCTTGGTTCCAGCTCAGGTCATGATCTCAGGGTCATGAGATGCAGCCCCGCATTGAACTCTGTGCTCAATGTCTGCTTGAAATTCTCTCTCACCCTCTCCTTCCCCCTCATCCTCTCTCCCCTTGCTTGTGAGCTCCCCATCTGTCTCTATTTCTAAAATAAATAAATAAAATCTCTAAAAAAAATTAAGAAGCAAAAACTGAGAAGATTCCTAACCTTTCTAATAGTTAAAAAATGTAAATTAAAACAACTTAGACTTATCATTTCTCAACTAATGGGGAAAATTTTAAAAATTAATAATAAAAATATTGACTTTGATGTAGGAAAACAGATTGGAATTCTGATAACAAGGAAATTTGGGATGAATGTACGGGAGGGATAACAAAGTGTGAAGTTCTTAGTATCCACATTTTAATGTCCATCAGGGAGCATTTACCATGAGAGAAGATCCAGACAGTAACAAAAGGGCCCAGCCAGCTCATATCAGCTAGCCTCTGTCACCAGCCACCCAGAAGCTGCCATAGTAAGCACATGGATGAAATGTCTTCAGTGGCACAATGAACACTATTCAGGAGTCCAATGGCAAAGATTCATTCACCAAGATTTATCTGTTCCTGCTACCAAATGTCAAACCTATGAGCAGCAGAAACTAACACTAAAGTTTCAAGAGACCAATTTCTCAAAGAGACCCTGAAGCCACTGTTGACAATTGGACACACTGGGCCCCAGTATCCTGACAGAACCAGCAGTTTGCTCTCACAGAAATAGACATACACTCCAGGTACAGATTTGCTTTCCTTCCCCAACCATAGGGTTTTACCATGACTCCTCAATGGATTATGGAACATTTCATTCACACTAAAAGGGCCCCATATAATATCATGTGAATCCAGGGAATCTATCTTGCATAAAAGACATTGGAAGAATGGGTCAAATGACCATGGAATCCTCTAGCTGTATCATATCACACCACCTGCAAACTTCTGACTTGACAGGCTGTTGAACTAGCCTGCTGAAGCACAACTGAAGACAATGGTTTGGAGATACTTCTTTGAGAGGGTAGATCCAGTCTATGTTTTGAACCAAAATCTTTACATGGCACTGTGTCCCCAGTAGGAAGGAAATATATGCTCAGGGAATCTAGACGTGTACCCAGTACTCATAGAAACCCACAGAGGACATTTGTGCTTCCCTTCCATGCAGGTATGGGTTTTTCAAGTTAGATGTTCTGATCCCCAAATATATGTTGAGAAGGACATCTAGCAGATGTGGGGTGGACCACGTTCTATATGGAGGTGCTCTGTCTCCTAGCCCAGTTGGAACTTGCTGCTGGTGGCAGGGAATGCAGCCCAGAAATAGCCAAGGATAACTTTCTCATATTTAACTACAATATCTGTTATCTTGCCTCTTCGATATTTGTATTTTTCAAATGTAATCTGGAAAATTTATATGGGATTAAATACTATTTTACGACATTTTGTACTTCACCATATATTGTACATATTTCTGAATATGATTAAATATTCTACAATATAACATATGTGGCTATATGAAATTCTAGAAACTGAAAATCATATGCATTTCTTTTATTTTGATACTTATTTTAATTGCATTTCCCTTCTCTGTACAGAGCAAGTCATAAAGTCTTCTTATACAAAAGGACAAGCAGGAATTCCCAGGATATACTGAGAGAGGTACATCCATTAAAAACTTATCTCAACTCAGGTCATGGAGTATTGTTACAAATTTAGAGATGAGACCTGCAAGACAGAGTAAACCTATTACACTGTTTACAAATATTATTCAGAACTTTCCTGACTTAGGAATTTATTAATTTACATTTAATTTAATTTCTTTATGTAAGAGAGAAAGAGAAGAGCACGAGCAGCAGGAGGGGCAGAGGGACAAGCAGACTCCTTGCTGAGTGGGGAGCTTGACCTGGGGCTTGATCTCAGGACCCCAAGATCATGACCTGAGCTGAAGACAGACACTTAGCTGACTAAGCCACTGGGGCACCCCTGACTTAGAAATTTAAATACTACCTTATATTCTTGAATCACACTCCTTTAGTCTCAGGGAAAGTGGGCGAGAGAAGATGGGACTTTCCTGAAGCCAATCTCCAGTGACCCATTTCCCCGTCTTAATTATTAGTCATAAAAGCAACTGCATTGTATGAAAAAAAATAATAAAATGTATGTAATTCTGTTTTTAATTTATACCTGCAGCGAATTATGATTGTGCCTAAGAGCCTATGCCAGCCACCAAGGCACAACAGAAGGAGAGTGATGATGTGTATCCAAGACTAGACCTCGCTGGGGCTGTCCATGGAAGACACAGATGAACCCTGAGAAGGGGAAGAATGGTGGCTTGCACATCATCAAGGAGTAACTACCAGGACTTTTAAAAATATATGTATCCTGTGACTTTTCATATTTTTGCTTCTATTCTTGTTTTGGTTTGCTTCTCCGACCCATAACACGTAACTGACATGCCTGGGTCAGTGACTGTGATCATGGCACTAATGACAGTGAAGGAGAAGATCCCCTGGGAGCCTTCAGGGAGCACCGAGGTTCCTCTTCTTCCAGGTCCAGTCTCCTGGAACAATGAGACAAGCAGGTCAGTGGTGGGGGACCAGGCTTCCCCACAGAGCTGACTCACTCTCGGCTAGGCCATCTGAAATGTAGACAGCATGCATGTGTCTTTAGGGAGAACCTCTGAAGGTGATAGGACAATCATATGCACCACCTACAAAAATGGAAACTATAGAAATCAAGAAATCATAAACAAGCTTTATGGCAAAGCGATAAATATCCTGTGGTCCCAAAAGACATTAGCACAAATCTTAAATATGACCTTAATAGCAATTAAGTGTGGCTAAATTGTTTGATCTTTTCAAGCTTCAGTTTCCTCTCTTATGTGTGGAGAAAAGGGTGCCTATCTCTCCGGGTATCTGTGAGGATGACATAGGATAACGCATACCAAGCACCTACTGGTATATAAGACAGTTTTGGTGTTTGGTTTGTCAGAGTTTTAAATCAGTGAGTTCTTTCATGTACACAGAACAAGAAAAGGCACTTTAAAACTATTTCTTGGGCTGCCCGGGTGACTCAATGGTTTGGTGCTGCCTTCAGCCCAGGGCGTGATCCTGAAGACCTAGGATCGAGTCCCGCATTGGGCTCCCTGCATGGAGCCTGCTTCTCCCTCTGCCTGTGTCTCTGACTCTCTCTCTCTCTCTCTCATGAATAAATAAAATCTAAAAAAAAAAAAAAAAAACCTATTTCTTAACACATTCCTCACAAGTTGTGGGGGCATGATTTTACTCACTATGTATAAAAAACAGGCTAAAGAAACCTTGTGATTTGGCCAACGTTGCATCATTGGCAAGGTGCTGAAACTTGACCTGTCTTCTGAGTCCAATTTAGAAAGTACCTGAGTCATCACACTGGACTAACCCACAACACATGGACCAGAGCTGCTGCTTCAGCTAATCTGGACAATCTAAGCAACAACATGACCAATGCCAGCAGTATGGGCTAACTTGTGCTCAGTTGTTCTTCCTTGAGATTTCTGAAAGATAAGAAGAGTTAAAAATAGCACTGAACCCCTATGGGAGGATCACATTCTGCTCAATAAAACACCAACAAACTTGTGCTTAAACAGATAGTCAACAAATATTTACTAGTATCTTCAACATATCACCTAAGCAAACAAATATTGAGTATGAATGTTCCCCATATATACCCAAGTTTTCATATAATAAGTACTCATCTATATAGACTTTAATAAATTTTAGGTCAAATCTTTGTTGTTAAAGAGTAGGATGTAAGAAGCACCTAAATGTGGGTCACACGCTATCTACCTATTTCTCATCACTGACGACTGACAGTGCTCTTTGGGTGGCAAAGGCAAATCTATATAATTTCAACACTGATATTATATTTATTTATACTATGCATCAATTAGATAAAATGCTAGTTTTTTAAAAAATATATTTTACTTATTTGAGAGAGAGAAGAGAGAGCACAAGCAGGGGGAGCAGTAGAGGGAGAGGGAGAAACCGGCTCCCCACTAAGCAGGGAGCCCGATGCAGGGTTCGATCCCAGGAACCTGGGATCATGACCTGAGTCGAAGGCGGATGCTTAACTGGCTGAGCCACCCAGGCACCCAAAATGCTAGTTTTTGAGAGTTCATTTTCTTGAAAAATGATCTCTCTTTGCAGCTAATACATATTTTGCTACAAAAATTTAAAGATATATGTGTGAGGAAACAGGAATAATTTCTAAATTATATACTGACTATGTGTTTATATGGAAAGATACTGGGAGAATTATTTATCACAAAGGAGTACATTTTTTCCACGTATACTATTAAAAATATACACTGAAAATACAAGAACAAGGATAAAATATGTGTTTGTATATATGCATGCACTTATAATGTTTCAATTATTCAATAAATAAAGTGTGTCCACTCTAGGCAGGAGCTAGGTGTGGGATGTGGAGATGAACATACACAGTCCTTGCCCTCAAGGAGCTCACTCTTAGGTAATGGCCCAAGATGTAAGCTACTTGAAGTATTATCCCAGAGTGTAAATATGCTGAGACACCTCATGAGACCAAGTTTCTTTCCCAAGAGTCTCTTAGTGGTCTTAGACCAGCTTATGCAGCTCTTGTGAGGTCAAACAGCTCATCAGGGCAAAAGCCTTCCCACAGTCTGCAAGGGTTAAACCAGAGAGTCAAAAGAACAGTCTTCTCTCAAGAGAGATCATTTGCAAGATGTTTGGGGGGAAATCATCAAAATTTTAAGAAAAACCAGACAATAACTGTCCTTTACGAAAGAGATGAGGAATGGGGTGAATCAGCTTAGGATGGGGACACTATTTTGTTATCAGCCTTCTGTTTACAAACAATCCCAGCAAAGAAGAACAGAAGCAACTTTTCTTGTTTGTCTTAGACTTCTCCTTGGCTTTCTTCTTCCACTAAACAATCCAAACACCAACACACACACCCTTTGCATCATAGATGTTGTCCTCAGGCATGAGAAGCCTGCAGTGACATAATACAGTTTCCCTACAGTTGTGTTGGCTAACGATCTTCAGGTATGAAGGCAGCTTAGTGCAGGAGGCAGCTTGAGAAAACCTCTCAGAGAGAGGGAAGAGTGCTAAGGCACAAGCTCGGGCCGGTTGTTACATGTGCGGGTGTCACGAGGACTGACGTTGAGTGGGTTGTTCTATAAAAGAGAAAATCTTTACTGAACTGAAACTAATCCCTTAATCCCTTCCATTTGTACATCAATTTACAGTTCTCCGAGCTCTTTTCCAACCATTATCATATTTAATCTTCACAAATGCCAGGAAAGAACATAGGACATGGATTAATCGGTCCTTTTAATGTAAAAGGGAGAGGAAGTGATTTGGCCAAGGTCACAAAGACAAGGAGGGACAGAGAGGCTGAAACTTTTGGTTGTCTTTCACTTTTTGTCAGAGACCTCCTCCTCCTCCGCTTCCTCCTCCTCCTCTTTCTCTTCCTTCTCCTCCTCTTCCTTTTCCTCCTCCTCCTCCTTTTCCTCTTCCTCCTCTTCTTCCTCCTCCTCTTCCTTTTCCTCCTCCTCTTCCTCCTCCTCATCCTTTTCCTCCTCCTCCTTCTCCTCCTCTTCATCCTTCTCTTCATCTTCCTCTTCCTTCTCCTCTTCCTCCTCCTTCTCCTTCTTCTTTTGACTATTTTTAAGCCTGGAGGTAGATAATAACGCGCACCATGGGAAAAAAAGAAGAAAACAAATGAGAGCCTTATGTTTTGTGCCAATCTGTCATACCAGGTAAAAACTGACTCCTCCTAATACTCGGCCTAGTCTCCTACACTCCATCAGAAGGCGCTTCAAATGTGGTTCAAGGACCACTGCCAGCACAAAACGGTTTCTGCTCCACCGTGAGATAAGCGGCTTATGCGTGCATGCAGCCAACTGTCTCAGAGCTCACTCTTTCAGGTGACCTGTTTTTCACAGCAAGGTTCTGTCTGGCAAGAGCAGTGCCTGACCGTGCATGCTTGCACAAACGTGCATTCCCATCATGACCCTGCACAAGCAGTTGAAGGATAAACCCTGTGAGTATCATGGCTCACAACTGATAAACCTAGTTGTGAAATTAATGAAATTAATGAAACTCCTAGTGTGGGACTTCAGAGTAGACTTTCTCCATGATAACCAGTTGGGTTCCATTGGAGAACTTTGAAATCAGTGAGCTTCCTGATGCCCATTACTTTCCCCACCTTCCTGCCCCCTCTGCTGGAATAAGCACTCTTTTCTCCAACCATAGGCTTTGAGCCCTTGCTTCTTGGTGGTTGTGGGCTGGCTATAAGCTCGTGAGGTTTAGAGATCTAGCAAAAGGCACTTACAGGAGAGAAGGCTAAGGGTCATGACAGAGGCATGCACAAGGCACTCTGCAGAGACCAGTCAGGGGCCCTTGCACTAGAGTGAGGGAAAGTCTTCAGGAAAGATGCCAGAGAAGAAATGATGACTGTACAGAGCCCAGTTAGTGCTGGGAAAGTACCAGGTAGAGAGTGGGCGAAAGTGAATATCCCATAGAAGAAATAGCGCAGGAAAAATAACGAAGGAGAGAGCTTGCAGAACTACAGGCATGCTGTTATCCAACAGGGTGAGAGGCATAGCATAAGTGGGAAGAGCCTGGCCATCAAGGATCATCAAGGACATATTTTGCCAGAGTAAGAGGCTTAGTTTTTATCCTGTGGGCAGTGGGAAGCCATTGAAGCCATTTATGCAGGGATAGGAAGAATAAGGTCAAAATGTCTAAAGAATGTCACTCTGGAAACAAGATATTTGGAGCCTGTTACTGAAAGCAAGGAAATTAGTTGACAGATTTTTGCAGCAACCCAGGAGGGCAGGGATGGCTGAGGCAGGGAAAGTGGAGGTTTAGAAAAGAAAACTGGGATTTTCACAAGGTTGAGCCTGATAATTAATGATAACGTTGGAGTGGAAGTTGTTGGGAGAGAGAAACATCAAGGGCAATGGAGTTCTTGGTTTGTACAAAATGCTAACGTACTGGTTCCCAGCCAGCGCACATTTTTCTCCATAATGAAGCAGGCTGTATGTGGAAGTCAGAACCCACCTGTCCCTGTCCCTTGACCTCTGTCCAGCACTAGCCAAATTCTGTACAGTAACCAAATTGGGCCAGGGCCACAGCCCATCACTCAGGACACTCTACATGTTCACAACCTGCTCATCTGTAGATCGGCGGTCCAGAGCAGCTTCCCGGTCCTTGCCACATCTCATACTCCTCCTCTCATCCTGCTACCTCAGACCTGGGAGTTGTTTCTGTTCTCCTTGTCTTTTAATTCTGCATCTCCTCAGTGACCCTGAGTGGGGTAACCTGGCTCTTCTTACTGCTTTGACTTGTCTTAGATAAGATGCCTAGCCTAAGAAGCAGTCGGGATCCAGGCATGCCTGAGCCTAGCCTATCAGCTGGCCTCCTGGTTTTGACTGAGTGGCTCTGACTAGAGGTCCACACAGTTTTAATGACCCAAATGGCCTTGTGCTTGGTATATTCTCCCTAAGACTGTAGGATGGCTATTTATCTTTGAGACTGCCTAGCTCAGAGGAAAGGTTTTGAGGCCTGATCTGTCCAGTTGCCGCAGCACATCCTACCATTCACACCCACCACTGCACTCAGTGGGTGAAGAGAGATGGACAGCTCACGGTGTATGTCAGACCTCAGTGGGGATGAGGCACCAGAAAGGTGGAATAATAACGTCTGGATAGCACTTTGTCTCATTGGATCCTCATAACAAAAGTGGTCTGTTCACATGAACAGGTATGTATTGTATCCATACTATGTAACAGATGCTCTAGAAGGAATTGGAGATTCAGGGGGCAGAAAAGAAGAAAAACTTTCCTTTTGGCTGTGAAGATAAGGTTTTAGTGGAGAAGAGATGGATATGAGCAAACAAAAAAATGTGGTTAGCTGTAAGCTCTATGAAGAGACTAAAACATTATAAAGAGATGGTGGGAGATAGAGGCTAATTCTGGGTGGGTGGTTAAGGAAGGCCTCTCTGAGCAGCTGAGCTTTGAGCTGAGATAGGAATGTAGGGAAGAGTCAGCCCTACTCTCTGAGAAGGCTGGTAGGAAAAGCATTTTAGCCAGAGGAAACAGCTGGTGCAGATAATCCAAGGTGAGAGCTGGAGTAGCTAAATGCAAGGATCCCACAGCAAATTTGTCTTGGACATCCATGTAAAAACTAGAGCTTTTTTCTAAAATTCTATTCTGGAAGAATATTGTTGCTTCTTAATTTCCCAGTAGATACGTCTTTTTATTCTTTAGAGAAACACTTTGGCACATGAGAAAGAGCACAGGCTTTGGGGGAAGACATAATTAGGTTTGAATATCAATTCCATCTCTCTTTATTTCTATCAGCTTAAAGTATTTAGAATCTCTCAGCCTCAGTTTACTCACCTGTGTATTAAGAAGGAAAAGCCTGACTTTACATATTTGGAGAGAGACCCAAACAAGATAAAGCATTTTTTAACACTTAGTTAATTTTCTGAGAGGTAATGTGCACTTAATAAATATTAGTTCTTCCCTCTCCTCATTAAAGAGGCTTAAAACTATTATAAACAAGAGCATTATTGGTATTATTAAGTTCATAACCCTCCTGCCTTCATTTAAAGGAAATCCTTTCTATTAGCATAAAGGAATACAAATAGAAATGTGAACATCACAATATTTGTAAGTTCTACTAAATATATTTAGTGTGGTATGTGGGTAGTCAGTTAAGCTACACCAATTTTAATGGGCCTTGAGGATGAACAATACCAACAAACAGAAAAGAGAAAACATTGGGGTTAGTCCAGGGCAAATTGGTCTAGTTAGCATTCCATTTCCCTGATCTAAAGAAACAATGAAAAGGACGTGCCATTTCTGGGATGATTGCTATGTGCCTTGAGTTTCATGTGTTAAACCTCTAATTCCTAAAATAATCTGAAAGTTAGGTATTTTTATTGGAACTCTAGCGATTGCAAATGACAGAGTCTCAATTTGAACTTACAAAAGAGATGGTTTTGTGAAGTGCTAACTGTGAAGTACAAGGTTGGGACCAGAATCAGGCAGGGCTGGATTCAGAAGTTCAAATGAGGTTTTGAATTTTGTTTTAACTTTTGCTTTCCCTTTCAATATCCCTGCCTTTCATCCTCCTGCGTTGACTTTATCATCAGGCAAGCTCTTCCCAGGAGAAGAAACATCATTGCTGGAGTCCCAAGATCCTATGACTCATGATCCAAAATTAAAGAAATTTTTCTTTCCCAGTGTCCATAGACCAGCCTTAGGGAGGATACCCATTGGCCCTACTTGGAACAAGTTTTTTTATTTTAACACTTTCTCATGATCAAGGTGATGAGCTCAAATGCCCATCCTGTAATGATGTCAAGGATGATGTTTAAGGACTGATGGGAAATAGGACCATGATTGACAGAGCTATCAGGACTAAATGGATTTGGTAGGAGTGTTGTCAAAAGAAGGATGTTAAATAGATATACACTCCATACTAGCTTGCACTCTCAATTTGCATGTAAGAAAACAGAGGGTTGGGTATATAAATCAACAGATAAACACAATCTTGCCCAAATCACACAGCTGATCAATGGCAGAACAGAGATTTAAAATAATGACCGATTCTGAAGTCTGAGATCTTTCCAGTATGTCACCTGCTTTTCTAACCCTCCATTAATGCAACAGGTACCGCCAACAAATACTTCAACAAGGAGACCTAGATTACTGTTTTCCATTTGCAGTGTCTAATTTCTAAGGGATTTTTCATGCACCGTTTCCTCTCTGTTTTGGCCTATTTTTGTTATATGTATATTAGGTTATTTTAACATGTGGCTTCTTTATGCTATTTCATATTTTTCAAATGCAATCTACTAAACAATAAACTTACCAGAAAAAGAAGAGTTCATTGGAAAGGACTTAGGCCGTGGACAGCTGAACTCCATAAGTCTTGGATTTTGACTAGTGCTTATTTTCCAGTGAAATCCACAGGGCTGTGCAGAATGCCAGAGAAAAATGAAGGCGATACATTGTGAGGGTGTCCAAATTGTGCTCAACAGAGCCACAGGCCTCCAGTGCTCCCCAGGGGCCCTGGGAGCAGCCAAAAGGAGGCCAAGAGCTAGGACGGCTCAAGCATCCCCCACACCCATCCAGCTCTATCCACATCATTGAAAATGTGAGGTTCACCACTTTAATAGAAGAGCTTGCAGCCTCACTCACTGGTCTGATGGCGGAGCATGGCCATTGACACCATCTCCAGGACCCGATGGTTGGGGTGGTTGTTTTGGTGAGTTGTCTATTAAGGGTCAGACATGGCCCTCCTCTTTTTAGGTATTGTACTTCAAAATACTCCCCACAAGTAAGCACAAGTATTTCAGAGGTTTATTACTCACACAGGCATAGGCCAAGTGGTCAGGACCCCAGAAGGAACTCAAGATTTTCATTAAATTGCCCAGAATCAGCAGAAAAATAGATTAGTAAACTTGCTGGCTGTACTCTTTGGGCTCAACAAACAGACTTTGGGCTCAGGGGCACTAGCTCCACTGTAACCCATCAATCCTCACCAGATGACTGGTAATTTATAACCAATCACTTTTCTTTGTGTAACTGTGTGGCTTCTGCCTTTGTCAGGGAGAGTCTTCACTGAAGCTGCTCTTGTTCATACTTACCTATATTGAGGAAAAACCCAAAGCTTTAAAATAATGATTTCTGATTATTTTTTTAATAATAAATTTATTTTTTATTGGTGTTCAATTTGCCAACATACAGAATAACATCCAGTGCTCATCCCATCAAGTGCCCCCCTCAGTGCCCGCCACCCAGTCACCTCCACTCCCCGCCCTCCTCCCCTTCCACCACCCCTAGTTCGTTTCCCAGAGTTAGGAGTCTTTATGTTCTGTCTCCCTTTCTGATATTTCCTACCTATTTCTTCTCCCTTCCCTTCTATTCCCTTTCACTATTATTTATATTCCCCAAATGAATGAGAACATAAAATGTTTGTCCAGCCTTATTAAAAAGAAGAGAGAGAAGACTCAAATTAATAAAATCATGAAGAGAAAGGAGAGATCACTACCAACACCAAGGAAATACAAACGATTTTAAAAACATATTATGAACAGCTATACACCAATAAATTATGCAATCTAGAAGAAATGGACACATTTCTGGAAAGCCACAAACTACCAAAACTGGAACAGGAAGAAATAGAAAACCTGAACAGGCCAATAACCAGGGAGGTAATTGAAGCAGTCATCAAATACCTCCCAAGACACAGAAGTCCAGGGCCAGATGGCTTCCCAGGGGAATTCCATCAAACATTTAAAGAAGAAATCATACCTATTCTACTAAAGCTGTTTGGAAAGATAGAAAGAGATGGAGTACTTCCAAATTCGTTCTATGAGGCCAGCATCACCTTAATTCCAAAATCAGACAAAGACCCCACCAAAAAGGAGAATTACAGACCAATATCCCTGATGAACATGGACGCAAAAATTCTCAACAAGATACTAGCCAATAGGATCCAACAATACATTAAGAAAATTATTCACCATGACCAAGTAGGATTTATCCCCGGGACACAAGGCTGGTTCAACACTCGTAAAACAATCAATGTGATTCATCGTATCGGCAAGAGAAAAACCAAGAACCATATGATCCTCTCCTTAGATGCAGAGAAAACATTTGACAAAATACAGCATCCATTCCTGATCAATACTCTTCAGAGTGTAGGGATAGAGGGAACATTCCTCAACATCTTAAAAGCCATCTATGAAAAGCCCACAGCAAATACCATTCTCAAAGGGGAAGCACTGGGAGCCTTTCCCCTAAGATCAGGAACAAGACAGGGATGTCCACTCTCACCACTGCTGTTCAACATAGTACTGGAAGTCCTAGCCTCAGCAATCAAACAACAAAAAGACATGATTTCTGATTATTATTTACAGTTGAGTACTCATTGTCCTTTTTATTGTTTTTCTCCCTTGCATTAATGTTTTTACCATTTTAACACATCACACTGAAGAGTCTTAGGTGTATCTTATTTATCTCTTCCAGTGGTATATGGATGTGTCTATGCACTCAGCAAACAGTTGTTCAGCGGGGATTTTAAACCACATCCTGTGTAACATACCAGACTTGTAAATCGAATAAACACATCTAATACCAAGTGCTGACAATACAGTGGAGGTGGTGAGAGGAGGATGGACTCACAAATACAAAATGATAACACAAGGGTGCAAATGCACTCAGAAAGAGGCATGTGCAAGGAATGAATAAGCACAGAGAAGATGCTCATGACCCAGCCCAAAGGGGAGGGAGGTTTGGAGCAGACTTCCACAAAAGGGGATCGTTTCTTTTTTATCCATTCTTCCTTGTATTATATATGAAGAGTGGGCTAAAATCTAGCTATAAATGTTTGTTTAAACAATACCAACTGCCAACTGAGGGCAAACACCTCTATGCACCATTGGATAATGATTTAGGTACCAAGTACCTATGGTACCATTAGAAAGTCTTACGAAAATTTGACAAAAATGGTGTCTAATGATCAGAGATGATTTCCAACTCAGCTGACCCCATATTCACTTCTCTTACCTTTGAGAATGTTGCTCAAGACATCTTTAGACCTACATACCTTTTCTCTTAGGCATGCTATCTCCCCATGAAGGCATCTTTTTCCAACACAGGCAAATTTCAATAGGGAAAAAAAAAGAGATGTGAAACAATATGACTTTAGGAACTTCCAGGTTCTAGGAAACCATTGGCTTTGTGGTCTCTAGACTAGATGGTTCCAGAGAAGGAATCACATGTGAAGGTGTCCAGTTAGGCATTTTGCTCATACCTTCAAGAGAATGATAAATGTGCTGTTTTTTTGTGCTTTTGTTGCTGTTGTTGTTGTTTGTTTTCCAGAGCAAGAGATGCAAAGCACAGAGTCCTGGTTCAGGTCCATTGGGTGCTGACATTTAAGAGCATTGTTTTGGGTATCAACAAAAGTGGTCTATATATACAATGGAATATTACTCAGCCATCAGAAAAGATGAATACCCATCATTTGCTTTGACGTGGATGGAACTGGAGGGTATTATGCTGAGTGAAATATGTCAATCAGAGAAGGACAATCATCATATGGTTTCACTCATATGTGGAATATAAGAAATAGGGAAAGGGAAAGGAGGGGAACTGAGTGGGAAAAATTAGAGAGGGAGACAAACCGTGAGAGACTCCTAACTCTGGGAAATGAACAAAGGGTTGAGAAAAGGGAAGTGGGTATGGGTATGGGGTAGCTGGGCAATGGGCACTGAGGAGGGCACTTGAGGGGATGAGCACTGGGTGGTACACTATATGTTGGCAAATTGAATTTAAATTAAAAAAATGTAAAAAACAAAAGAGAAGTTGACACTCTTGTTCTGTCAATCACTGTGTGAACTTCACCACACTACTTCACCTGTCTCATCCCCACTTTCCACATCCCTAAATTGAATACTGTGGGGGTATCTATCTCATAGTGAGAGAATCAAACCTGAGAGTGCAAGGTGAGAAGAGCTTTGGCCAATAGTTGTGTTTTTTTAATATTTATAAACACTCATCTGAATTCTGACAATTTACCTTTAGAGCAAGTTAGGTATGGCTAGTGTTTGGAAAATGAGAGGAGACTTTCATGACCAAAAAGTGAGGGCAGCCTCAACAAAAGAAGGAAGGGCATTAATTCCAACTGGAATGTATTTGATGAGAAGTGAGGGATGGTGAATTGGATCAAATGCTGATTTAGGTGATGCATTCTACAAATAGCCTTGTTTCAGGGAACAACTTTTGCCTCTCTACCATTATCAAATACTGGGCAGAGCATTTGGGGTGACAAAGGGTAAACTGATGCCTTAAGGGAAGAGATTGTGTTTATCCATTATTATCTGTCAGGTAATAGGTGGTCAATAAATATGCTTTGAATGAATGGACTAGAAAAGGCTTCAGTGTGACTCTTATGATTTATAGAAAGCAGATGTGTGAGTATAAGGCGGTGTACAAAGTGGTGACTGCTCTTGAGTTTGTTACAAATGAGGAGAGATAGAATAATACCAAAAGTGTGATGGGCCAAAAGGAAGAAGGACTCGTCACCTGCACAAACTTGGCTAAGTGCACCAGGCATCAAGGCTTCGAGGTGGGCACTATGCTTCTGTATGGAGGTGTGCCAACATCCTGGTCTATAACATGAGGAAAGTGGTTCTACAGATATCCCTCAGTTTGGGGATATGCCCACAAACTTTTTTTCAACTAAAAAGTGGTTTTCAAGTGTGCATTGTTGTTGAGAGTTCAGCTCTGGGAGTTCACTAAACAGAGAAAAAGAACTTCCAGGTGGAACAAAGAACAGACATGGCCTTGACATAGGAACCCCAAATTACCTGATTCTGATGCTATTACATCTTATCTATTGAACCATCATATAGCATTTATGAATGTTTCCAAAGAGAAATAAGAAAAATGTACTAATTGAATAAAAGCTGGATGTTTTAAAATGTCATTCAAATGACTTTAGAAAACATGCTCAGCTAATTAGCTATTATGAACAGGTATCTATGGAAACAGCTGTATATCAGTACTCAAAATAGACAATCATTTAACCATTTCACAGAGAATAAGAAAACAAAAGCAAGGCTAGTTCAGTGATTTGTGGGTGTGTGTGTTTGTGTGTGAGACACATAGTAGGAGAAAAATGCAGAATTTTTTGAAAGGAAGAAATAACAATAAAATAAAAAAGACCCAGGGTGGGGGGTGAGGGAGTAGAATAGAAACAAGCATTCTGCATATCTGGAGACCATGCCCACTTTATGCACATTAGTAGCAATACATTTTATACCCTTAATGGGATGATAATTTGTAATAGTATTCAACATGTATTATAATACAAAATGCATTGAGCGGCACTTACGTTGTCTGAGGACACAGAGATGAACTCAACTTCTACTCTTGAGAAGCGCACAGCATGGGATATCCACAGGAAGATTTAACAGGAGAGAGACATGTGGGAAGCATTCTGGGAACATAGATAAGGGCATTATAAATCTGGTTTTCGGAATGAGGCATCAGCGAGAACCACAGGGAGAGGTGGCTTCTGAGCACGGCCTAAAGCCAGACAGGTATGCATGCAAGCGGCGAGGATAAGACATGGTACCAGCAACATCCATGGCCCTGAATTATATGCACGGTGTGCTGGAAAGGGGAAGGAAAAAAAAGCAGTGAACTCAGAGATTTTTCTGAGACTTTGAACACATTACAAATGTATCCTAATTTAAGCCTTGTAACAACCCTATATTGGGTACGATAACTTTACCCAAGTTTCACAAATGAGAAAACAGATGCTCCGAGGTACTAGGTTACTTGCCCATGACTGCCCTGCTAAGAGTCAGGATTTGAACTACCTGACTTATGATGTTCTAGAAAATCTCATGGCCAAGCTCAAAAAGAACCCAGTGCCGCCAACCTGCCCCCAACATGCATCTATTAATAATGTAAATTACAAGTCTACCATGGTGCTATAAAACATAAATTAGGAAGTAAAACAAGAGGTGAAAAACTCAGCATTTTATGTTTTACAGAACCTCTGAATATATTCAACTACTTCTCCAATCAGCATAACCCTGCATGAAATGACTGGGTAACTATGGTACCATAATGTTTTAAGATGGTAAAGACACACGCATGCACATATATACACCTAAATACACATATGGACACTAACATACTCATTATCACTTAGAGAGGCCTATGCTTTATAACTACGTTCCAAAGTGCTTTAAAACATATACATGTAGAGGGACACCTGGCTGGCTCAGTGGTTGAGCGTCTCAGGGCGTGATCCCGGAGTCCTGGGATCGAGTCCCACATCGGGCTCCCAGCAAGGAGCCTGCTTCTCTCTCTGCCTCTCTCTCTCTCTCTCTCTCTCTGTCTTTCATGAATAAATAAATAAAATCTTTAAAAAAAAAGTCTACACGTAGATGTGAATTGTTATGTTTAGTCAAAAAACAAACTGTGACATTAATGAACATATTTAATAATTAGAATTAATATGAATTAAAAAGCGGAGAAAAATTAAGCACTGTTAACGAAACACATTGGTACAAATTACAATCCTGCTGTCAAGAAGAGGAATAACTAAGTCAGAACTGCCAAATACATTGATCCAAGCTACATATAAAGGGAATATGATCTGATTTGGGACTTCATCTCTTTTAGTTCCTACCCTAAGGCTGTTGTCTTGGCAATTCCTTCAGAACTCTGAGCCACAGATTCTTTATCTATAAAACAAAGATAATAATTATTTATCAATGTTCTTGGATTTCTATGACTTTCCTATGACTTTCCAGGCACTGTCTTAAGTGCTTTATATATATTTACAGCCTTTTAATTCTCACAGCATGCTCAGCTAATTAACTCATTAACAAGGCAGATATAACCTCCATTTTGCAGATAAGGAAACTGAGGCACAGAGAGATTAAGTGATTAGAGCTTCTTCACACCTTATGCAGATTTACCAAGGAGTCCATTTATGCACAAATCCTAATAAACTGAAAAGAAGATTCCCAAGGCAGATCTCTGGGTAGAGAAAGAAGATAGGAAGGAAGACAATGAAGGACAAGATAGAGAAGAGGAGGCAAAGGGAGAAGAAAAACTTAAAAGTTCATCCTTCTGTTTTATACATAGTGATTCCACAAGTCTGAATGTTAAGCTGTGCTCACAGGGTAGCTACCACCTGGCACCATACAGCACTATTACGATACCAGTGACTATATTCTGTGTGCCGTACCTTCCATCCCTGTGACTTCTTCATTCCCTTAGTGGAAGCATGTATTTTCCACTCCCCTTCACTGCTTCTCTTGCCCTAGTTCAAGAGTTCAATCTTTTAAAATAATTTTGAGATGAAATCATGGCCAAGTATACACTCAAGAATCTCCATGTTCGGTGACAGGTTGCATTGACTTCCTGGTGTTTTCACAAAACTCAAGAACACAGAATGCAAAATTAGAGACAATGTCATTTAAATTCTCAACCACCATTATGCTCATTATGGTTACAGTACAAAACACCATTAGCCTGTGTCTCCAGACCACACCTGACGGTGAATAAAGTCAGGGTCACAATGATAATGCCTGAATGGAACTCTTGTGGATCTGCCCTCACATGGAGGTTTGTCATCTCTCCTACATTGCCAGAATTTCCCGAAAAAAAAAGTTTCACTTATACCTTCAGGCACGGACCTTGAGTGGCCACTTGGTGCCAACCATTTTCTTCTCATTCCTGCCTTAGCTGTTCTCCTTGATCGGCTCCGATGCTCCCAAGTCCATCATCAAAGAGCCAGAGCTTCTGAATGCCTTTAAATCACTTCCTCTGGCTTCCAGGGCTCCAGCTCCTCTAGGTTTGGTCCTCCTTTGGCCTTTGGAGTGCTGACCATGGCCATTCCCAGCAGGATCCCCAGGAAACAGGCACCAGGATATACCTCGGCCCCCCAGAGAAGCCTCCTTCAGACCGCCAGCTTTCTTTGAGCTCCTCCAGTATTTGGTACATAATGGTATTACTCAGCCATCAGAGCATTCTTGTAAGAAAGAGATATTAGTCCTATTTTAAAAATAAGGATAATGAAAAGAAAGGAGATATTGTTCCTCGAGTCACACAGTGTGAACTGGCAGCAAACTGACATCAAATCTGTTCCATTATGCATGACTTAATGTTTATTAACTGGAATAGAATTATTTCTCACTTGGTCTTCCACAGAAGTAGAGGATAAAATTCCAGGAGTCCCTCATTTTTTGGTGCTAATTATCCATTCTACACCCAAAACACCAGCATAGAACCAAACAATCTGGTTAATCTTATTCATGTAGCTAAATCCCATTCAACCTTTAGGCTTACTTAAACATGACACACCTGGGGAGCCCTTTCATGACCTTTCCCCTACTTTAAGATCTCTGGTTATATAGTCCTATGACTTCTTGTGTGTCTTCTATCATGGCACTCATGGTATTTAATTTTCAGTATCATTGACTAAAGGAAGAGACTGTCTGCCTCATCTATAGCTGCACCCCCACTGCTCAATACCTATTTCAGTGCTTGGCTCTAAGCACGCATAGGATATATACCAATGTAAGACAGAAGTAACTGAATTTTGATGCATATAATAATCATTCTGTGAGTTTATTAAAAATGTAGGTGTGTCAGATTCAGTGTATCTATGATGGGCCCTAGGTATTTGAATTGGATCAAGCACTTTTTAAATTTTGATGTGCAAAGATATTTTGCAGATTCCATTGAATGAATTAATGTTTGGGTGCAAGTGTAGATAAATAAAAATGAATAAATACATCAATTATCCATTAATTAATAAATGGACAAATAAATATATTACCAAGATGAGACTAGATCTGAGATTGGGTTGATTCCATTAAGATTCATCCTGCTTTTCTATGGGTCTAGTCTGAACAGGCAGCAAGACTCCCCTTGACATCTCTTTAAACACAAATGCTCAGGGATGAAATAGTTCTCTGATAATCATCATTATATTTTATACGCCCCACCAACACTCCAAATGAAGCCTTTGTGCTAAATCTTTGTAGAAACAAACAATTGGGAACTAGGAAAAGTCTTAATCAACTTGAAAGTAAACACTAGGTTTCCATTTAAATAACTATCATCTCCCCAAACGCAAACTTCTCAAGACCAACACTGAATAAATGCAGAAAACACATCTATTAGCTGAAAATGAATAAAACAGTATTTATGAAATGAGTAATTTGAATTTGATTAATGTTTATAAATGTGTTTACATATGAATTGAATATTAACCTATAGCTTGAAAGGGTTTAATTAGCCTTGGAATATTGTTTTGGAGCACAATGAAAAATAACCAATTCACAAAGGGAAAGGCAAAGGATATCTGCATGCACAAATGAGGTCAATTAATTAAGCAATTTGCATATGTTTGAATGGTTATTTTCAGGGCATTTTTTTGACATTTGGCTCTTCTTATTCCCATATTGTGTCTTTAGTGTTCTATTTATACAACACATCAATCACTCAGCCGCTCTGAGTGCATTATGATCTGCTCAGGTGCAACTCTGGAGGCCACAGTCTTCCTGGGAACTAGTCATTTCTGCACAAAAGACACAATAACTTGCCCAAATGAGCTCTAGAATGATAAACAGGGAAATCAAGTTTAAACTAAACCAATGCATTTGAATAGAACCATAAAATATTGGTATCCAGCAATCAGAATATAGTAAAAGCTCAGTAATTATTTATTTAATGAGTGAATAGGTGAATAAAAACTATCATGGATTTCAAGAACTATCCAACAGTGCTTTTAAAAGAATCATTGCAATGATATAATTTCAAACCTTTTTTTATCCACACCCTTGACCTTGCTTTGGGCCTTCTATATTTTGCATTTCCTCATCTCTCAGGAAAATGTTGTGAACTCTTACTATATTCCAGTTGCTTTTTTTTAAAAATGTATATTCCATATGCTATTACAAATGAATTGTTTTGACCCTCCAGTTTTGAAAATTCTCATGTGGGATCCTCTACCCTCCCCAGTACCAAAGCAATATTATTGAGGCTCCTAATGCAAAGTCAAACAGCTAGTTAATCAAATAATAACATATGCAATAAAATAAATAAAATAAACAGGCATTGCATAATAGATATGCAATAAAAATAAAATAAAAAATATATTGCATAATAGATATGCAATAAAATGAAAGTATATTGCATAATAGATATGCAATAAAGCCTAACCTTTACCTCCTGCCACCAAATATATAAAGAAGCCATTGTTAATCAGATATCCAAGCACTAGAAGTGGGGCAGAGGAAGGAATAAGAATAGCATCAAGAAATAACTCATTTCTTACAAGTTTTACAATGCATCCAATTGTGCTATTACACATATTATTCAATATCAATTTGTGAAAGAAGTATGAAAGAGGGGATCTCTGGGTGGCGCAGCAGTTTGGCGCCTGCCTTTGGCCCAGGGCACTATCCTGGAGACTCAGGATCAAATCCCACCTCGGGCTCCCGGTGCATGGAGCCTGCTTCTCCCTCTGCCTATGTCTCTGCCTCTCTCTCTCTCTCTCTCTCTGTGACTATCATAAATAAATAAAAATTAAAAAAAAAGTATGAAAGATATTACTCTCCTGATTTGACATGGGAGGGAATGTGTTCTTTTTAACGTAGTAAAATATCTAAAGCATTATCACTAACTCTGATTTCCAAGGTTTCTCAGGCTTTTTTTTAAGATTTTATTTATTTATTCATGAGAGACACACAGAGAAAGAAAGAGAGAGAGAGACAGAGACAGGCAGAGGGAGAAGTAGGCTCCGTGCAGGGAAACTGATGTGGGACTGGATCCTGGGACTCTAGAATCATGCCCTGGGCCGAAGGCAGGTGCCGAACCGTTGAGCCACCCAGGTGTCCCTGTTTCTCAGATTTTTAAAGCCAGAAAATGAGACAGATTTTTTTTTTCTGCATTGAAAAAATAAAAATTTATGTAATCAGAGAGGGGTTAGCATCTTGTGTTGCTGTGTGAGTACCTCCTGTAAGGCATGACTGTAAGGACACTAGAAAGTGTTCTGTTCACCATCCACAAAAGGTTTCCCAAAATTTTTGAAAAATACCTTAAAGTATTTAACTATGAACAGGGCCTCTCTTTCCACAGATATAAACAACAAGGAGGAAGACAATAATAGTGAAAGGGAATAGGGAAGGGAGAAGAAATGGGTAGGAAATATCAGAAAGGGAGACAAAACATAAAGACTCCTAACTCTGGGAAATGAACTAGGGGTGGTGGAAGGGGAGGAGGGCAGGGGGTGGGGGTGAATGGGTGATGGGCACTGAGGGGGGCACTTGACGGGATGAGCACTGGGTGTTATTCTGTATGTTGGCAAATTGAACACCAATAAAAAATAAATTTATTATTAAAAAAAGGAAAAAAAAGAGCTAGGATTATTAAAGCTAGCAATTAAAATTACACATGTAAGAGGAAGAGAATATCCTGTCTTTCTAGTTTTCCTGGTTAGTTGGAAGTTTAAATGGAGCCTGATAGAAATAAAGTATGCAAATGAGGTCCTTAGGGGGCTTGTCTTTGAAAGAAAAAATAATTCATGGGAGACATTCTGTTGTACTAAACTCAACCTTTGCCAACTCTCCAACTTCACCAAGATCTACCTGGATCAAGTTAATCTTTCTAATTATTTGGCATAAGAGACTGCACTGGGTGACTTGGAGGTATGAGCGCAGTGTGAAGAGCACTGAGATTAGAGGAGCATTATATTGTTAAAAAGAGCAGCAGTCAATGTATTAAGAGCATGCTATTTATCAGGCATTGTATCAGGTCCATGGAAATACACTATCTAACCAAATTGTCCCAATTAATTCTCGAAGGAATCAATTATCCCAACTTTTATTTCGCAACTAAAGTTCATGGAACATTTGTATTTACCCAGTTTCCCCTAAGCAATAAGCTGCAGAGCCAAGACTGGTTCAAATGTGCCTGGACCCAAATCCCAGATTCTCACTTTTGATTCCATTACCTGCTTTCTGTAGGAGGATCCACTCATACAGCCCACTGAGTACCATGAGTTCTGGTAAACAAAGTCCCAGGAGAATAGATTGCTCTTGCCAAATATTAAGATATCACCTGAAACTAAATCCTATATCCCCTTTTACATTCAGGTCAGAGAATTCACAGATTCCTTTCAGAGCAACCATTTCCCAGGAACTGGAATGGTAAGCTTCGTCCCATCTCACCCCACCCACTGAAACACACACATATTTCCCCTTAGCTATAGTCTTGATTTCTCATTTCCCCCCCTTCTTTCCTAATCTATGAAGGCAAAATACCACAGCATAGCAGGCTTAGGTTCTGGAATCAGGTGGATGAGGAGGGCTCTGATATGGCTGAAAGGCTGGTTAATTGTGGGATTTTGAGCAAGACGATCTTTCTCAATCCTAATCCTCTTTCATTAAAGAGGGAAAATAATTCTTAAACTAAAGCCTTGTGAGTGTGAAGTGTCATCTAGTTTGCAAATCGAGCCATTATTACTCTCCTCTTTGCTTCAATAAAATTCAGCAAAGACTAAGGACATATTATATCAGATGATGACCATGGTAGGACTAGACATTTATATTAGACTAAGTACCTTCCAGTCAAGCCACTAACCCCAAGACAGAATAATTGCCTGGTTTACTCTGTAGTGCATTCCTTCTCAGTCTCTGATTTCTTAGGTTTGTCCTTATCTTCTGTTCCTGCCTCCTACAGCCCCAAGAACCTAAGGCTTTATACTTCCCTCTTTATCCTGCCTTGAATTATTTCCTGGATTCTAATTTCTTATTGTGTCTGTGCTTATACTAGTCTCCAGTTACCAAGGAAAACAACTATACTTTATCCATCCTATTGCAGAGCAAGATATCCTAGCACTAGCTCTTTGGAAGGAGATGCATCCATTTGCACAAAAAAAGAAGACATCTAAAGAGTCCAGGCCTAGCTTTTGAGGATTCTGATGAATAAAACACTAATATTTATATTCAATGAAGGAAAGTGTATCAAATTTGCATGCCTTCATTGGCCTCTTAAGGATGTCTACCACATGAGCTTTCCTTAGAAATAACTGCCAAAACAAGTGTTGTCATCCCATGGCTAGTTGGGATTCCCTCATTGCCCAGTTCCACAAAAAAAGCTCACAGGTCTTTTTTATTTTATTTTATTTTATTTTATTTTATTTTATTTTATTTTATTTTATTTTATTTATTTTATTTTATTTTATTTTATTTTACTTTATTTTATTTTATTTTATTTTTTGGGGGTACAGTATACTTTATTGATGGTACATGACAAGGTAGGGCTCCCCAGGCCCCTCCCCTTCCTGGGGGTCTAGGATGTAAATTGGAGGTCAGGAGATTCTCAGTGTTTTGGGGGATTAAGTTGGGGCAGGGACTCCCCAGCAGCTGAGAGCCTCTCTCTTCCTCTTGTTCTTGCAGGGGCTGGTGGTCCAGGAGGCTCTTACTCCTTGGAGGCCATGTGGACCATGAGGTCCACCACCCGGTTGCTGTAGCCGAATTCATTGTCATACCAAGAAATGAGCTTGACGAAGTGGTCATTGAGGGCAATGCCAGCCCCAGAGTCAAAGGTGGAAGAGTGAGTGGAGTGTCACTGTTGAAGTCACAGGAGACGACCTGGTCCTCAGTGTAGCCCAGGATGCCCTTGAGGGGGCCCTCCGATGCCTGTTTCACTACCATCTTGATGTCGTCATATTTCAGCTTTCTCCAGGCGGCAGGTCAGATCCACAACTGACACATTGGGGGTGGGGACACAGAAGGCCATGCCAGTGAGCTTCCCGTTCAGCTCAGGAATGACCTTGCCCACAGCCTTAGCAGCGCCAGTGGAAGCAGGGATGATATTCTGGGCAGCCCCTCTGCCGTCAGGCCACAGCTTCCCAGAGGGGCCATCCACGGTCTTCTGGGTGGCAGTGATGGCATGGACAGTGGTCATGAGGCCCTCCACAATGCTGAAGTGGTCATGGATGACTTTGGCTAGAGGAGCCAAGCAGTTGGTGGTGTAGGAGGCATTGCTGACAATCTTGAGGGAGTTGTCCTACTTCTCGTGGCTCAAGCCCATCACAAACATGGGGGCATCAGCAGAAGGAGCAGAGATGATGACCCTCTTGGCCCCACCCTTCAAGTGAGCCCCAGCCTTCTCCATGGTGGTGAAGACCCCAGTGGACTCCACAACATACTCAGCACCAGCATCACCCTATTTGATGTTGGCAGGATCCCGCTCCTGGAAGATGGAGATGGACTTCCCGTTGATGACAAGTTGCCCGTTCTCAGCCTTGACCGTGCTGTGGGTAGAATCCTACTGGAACATGTACACCATGTAGTTGAGATCAATGAAGGGGTCATTGATGGCGACAATATCCACTTTGCCAGGGTTAAAAGCAGCCCTGGTGACCAGGTGCCCAATATGGCCAAATCAGTTCACTCCGACCTTCACCATCGTGTCTAGGGGACACGGCTGGCCCTGCACCAGAAGATGCGGCTGTCTGTCCAATGGGGAGGAGCAGAGAGCTGCTCACAGGTCTTTAATAGCAAATGCTGTAATTTGCGTCCCTACCTTGTTTGGATTGTTCTTATTCTTTCTGTCTACCTGTCTACCTAGTTTACACTCTTTCTTTCAAAGAGAGAACAGGAGGTAGAAAGAAAACCAGTATCTGAGCATCTGATACACAGGCGCCGTGGTTTCAAAGAACCACCTTTCTAAAGTCTTTAGAATCAGCCAATCTCTTTCACTCGGCTCTGTTGATTCATTAATGCTGACAAACGTCAACCAAAAAGCTCATATATTCTGAAAATAAATCCCAAGTGAAGTTGTACTACCTCTGCAACTGAAACTGCCTAAAATTTTGACTAAATCAATTTAACTGAAGTTTCGTCATTTGAAGAGGAAACATATTTGCTGAAGTCAAAATCTGGGCAACTGTAAGAAAAGGGCATTAACAAGTCCACATTTAATTTAAGATTCAGGGTAAATTGTAAATTTGTGTCCATTTTGATCAACCTTTACTTATTTATTATTTATGGTAGGAGTTCTCATAAGAAACGAATTCCTATGGACCAAGTATAGCTTCTAGATATTATATTGTCAAAAAACCAGAGATGTTAGCCTTTTAATTCAATCAGCAAATTGAATGGCAGATACTAATAAAGTTTATTAAAAGGATTAGGTTTATTAAATTTTATTATAACTTAAAGTTTGTTAGTCATTAACATAAAAAGGTTAATTAAAATAAAGCATGCTCAGATTTGATAAGAAAAATCATAAATCAGATATAGATGAATTATGAAATCCTTAATTACATAAACCTAGTTAGCTTGTGGTTTTTAGTTATACATATTTTACTCATTCATTCATTCATTCATTCACATGCTAATGAAATACCTAGTATGTTCTCAGTTTCATGGGAAGGGTTATGCAGGATACAGAGATAGAAGCTCACAGTCCTTGTACTCAAGGAATTCCCATGGAGTGAGAAAATGATCCTTGTGTCATACAATGGCACCAGACATGTGACTCTTTAGCTCCAGAGGAACCTTTGTTAGCTTATCCATGTAGTGGTGGCAGCTTCTGTCCGGAAGGACCTGTTATATAAGGAGTGGGAACAACGTATGCACGAAGAACACTGCTGTAAACCAGTCAGCTATGGAAATGGGGAACGCATATATTACGTATACATATACCATGTTTGATCTAGTATATATGCACACATACATTTATATAATCTGTCAAGTCCAACAGTCAACTCTGGAGTCCACTGTACTAAATCCTTACTTACGAGAAAGAGAAATGAGTTCTGAGAAGGAAGGGGGTATTTCTCACGATTTGAGGAGGAGCTTCTCAAGGTGGCTGGTAGTCATACTGTTTCCTTGTACTTTCCTTCTACCCAGTTTAATTTGTCTCTTGAATGGCGGCACCCTGTTTTAGAGGAGTGATCGTCTTCCCTTCCCTTCTTGCCAGATGCAGCTTGTGCATCATGGCAGGAAACATTAAGGGTATGCTAGGTTTTGAACACGTGTTGGCTCAAAACCCAGAGGCTCCCAATCAGAGCATTTCCCTGGGATTTTTCAAAATGGAATGAGGCCACAATAGAGGCAACTTAGTTTGGCAGGTGCTCGGTTTCCTGCCCCGCCTTCAGAGAGAAGCAGACCATAGCCCAGCTGCAAGGCAGAATCAGAAGGCATCAAAGGGAAGAAAAGCACTGCCATTCATTGGGTTTCTGGTTTAGGTTACTAACACCATTTAGCTACATCATTGCTTTCCAGATTTTAATTAATTGATCCAAAATAATTATATTTGTGCCTAATACATTTGTAATTACTTTCTGCCATTTGTTTTCTAAAAAAAAAAAAAAAAAGTCATGGATTTGAGTTTTTTTTTTTTAAAGATTTTATTTATTTATTGATGAGATAGAGAGAGAGAGAGAGAGGCAGAGATACAGGCAGAGAGAGAAGCAGACTCCATGCAGGGAGCCCAACATGGGACTTGATCCCAGGTCTCCAGGATCAGGCCCTGGGCTGAAGGCAGCGCTAAACCACTGAGCCACCTGGGCTGCCCATGGATTTGAGTTTTTAAAAAATTTCTGCCCCGTCTCCCTTCGGCTCAGGTCATGATCCCAGGATCCTGAGATCCAGCCCCACATGGGGGCTCCATGCTCAACAGGGAGTCCGCTTCTCCCTCCCCCTGCTCTTGGACGCTTGCTCACTCTCTCTCTCTTTCCCTCTCAAATAAATAAGTAAAATCTTAAAAAAAAAAAAAAACCTGCTTATATGCCCAGTTGAAATATCAAATTTATTTTATTTTAAATTTTAAATAAATTTGCTCTTTTGAAGACATTCATAATACCTACTGTGGGCAGTACTCTTCTAGGGGCTGGGAATAGGGTGGAAAATTAGAACAGATTCAGCTCCTAGTGAGGAATATAAGAATGGTGAAAAATAGATGCATTATATTTTAATAGTACAATAAATAGTCAGGAATACCCGGGAAGGATCCTGGAGGAAGTGACACCAGAATTGGGGTTTCTTGGTGTCCCTTCTGACTCTAAATTGTATTATCCCCTAATCCTCGAAGGAGGACAAATGTCAAACACTTCATATCCCATGGTGCTTACTTAAGGGAATAAAGAGTGGTTTTCAGTTTCCTTTGCCTTCTTCTTACCTTCAAAGCTTGCAGGTTCTTTCAACAGACACGCTTCACATTTAACTTGATTTTCTCCAATTTTCTCAGTTTGCAAAATGGCCACCCTCTGCTGATAGAGCAATCTCTTCACTGATTACCAGAGGACAAGAATTATACCTGCAGCTTGGAAGCTATCTTCAGAGATAAATGGAGCGACACCATCCTCACTCTGCTGTCTTTGAGGTTCACCTCAATTTCTGGAATATATCCAGTGCGGTTGCTAGGAGTTAACTGATGAAAATTATTCCCCCTCACTGGCTTTCTTACAGTTTCAGGGATAGGAGCTGGATGGATCAAATCATCAAATATTTCTCGGGACAGTGAGACTAGTTAGACTGAAAGAAAGGCAGACGTTACACTTCATCACATACTTAAAGCTGAGTGTAATATGCCATGGTTCAAAATTTTTAATTGATCCTAAAGTAGATTACAGATAACTAAGACTAAACCACTAGTGTTCATTCAGTTGCCGGGTGCTCAAAATACCCAACTTCTCACAATTTAAACTTGAGTGTCTCCTACCTATTCTAACTTCCTTCTGTAAGTTTCCCTTCAAGAAACCTTGAAGGACTTTCCCCAAAAAAGGGGACAGAGTGGACAGAGAGGTAGGGCGATTTCGTACTGTTTTAGTACCTATTTTAAGCCAAACTCTGTGCCTAGTACTTTTATAAGAATCTCCTATTATCATGAAAAGCACTTTTCCCCTTAGATATCATCCCAGTCACACAGATGAAGGAAACAGTTCTTCGGCCAATTGCTCAGGTCACCTAAGTATGATGAGGTACAGGTTACATTGGGGTCTATCGAGCATCCAAAACTATACCCTTGATTCCCAGTACACGGGCTGAAGTGTCACATATATTTGCTTTCCATGATTTAGCATTTAATCTTGACTACATGATTTATCTCTAATTCACGTGCATTACCTTTATATCCCCCACAGAAACTGAAGTGTCTAGAAAGCATCCTGTCTTCCTTGATACAGTAAGCCAGGCCATGATGAGTGGTTATTATTACACGGTGTGATGGAGTAAGGAGAGCAGAAACCAATCAGGAAATGATTCTGGAAGACAGCCACCCCTACTGGATGACAAAACTCACATCTGACGGAATGCAGAGCATAAAACAACTATGATTCTTACGATGTTCTGGGAGAGCTTTGTCTTTAAATCTTTTTTTTTTTTCTTGTCATGTTATGGAACATATTGCATTTCGTTGTAATATAGCTTTTTTCAAAAATTTTCTGAACCCGTGTCAATAGACTTCATCATTTCAATCAATAGGATTGTATGAATATTTTATACTCACCCAAATTCATACTAATAGTCAGCAAGGAAGTCTGAGAGCTATAAATATTGGCCATATTTGTGTCCAGTTTGTTCCTTTTCACTGTTAGAAAAGATTGAATAATTCCACACAGTTGTCAGTTCGTAGTCTTTCCCAGAAAACACATGTGTCTGAGCTCAGTATCTCAGCTCAACTCCGTGTCAGGGACATGAACTTGGGCAAATTATCTCCCCTCTATAAATGTGGATTTCTTCATCCAAAAGATGGGGTGGTAACACCACCCTTTAAGAGTTTTTCTGACTGTTAGTAACATGAAATCTCTTATTATCACATCTGATGCATGTTCTATGAATCTTAGCTGCATCTGAAACTCTTGGTGGCAGGAGGGATTGGGTTTTCTGCTCATTTGGAATCTACCTCTAAGCTCATCACTCTGTGTTCAGGCCTACCCTCAGTGCCCCAGCATGTAAGGACTCAGAGTAGTTTTTAGCTCACATTTAGTGAGAAGTAGCAAAGCGGTGATTGGTTTCCTATGATGACACACACACACCTACCCACGTGCACACCACATATTACACAAATAATTTTTTAGCTCCTTCCATGTGCAAAGTCCTATAGGCAATAAAAAGATAAATCAGCTATGCATCCTGTTGCCTAGCACTTAAAGTCAAGCAGGAGAGATAAGAGACATAAATCACTGGAACCTAAGGCTGAAATCGAGAGGAATAGCTACAATTCATTGGACCTCCACTGTGCACCTGGTATTTTTCACTTGGCATTTCTGTTTCAGAAATCAAACTTTCTGTTTCCTTATGGGAACACTTTTTCTTCCCTTTCCTACATCCCTATCATGGCCAAAGAAAAATGACTCTTCTCTGACCCTTGAATACTCTCAGAAGTACCGAGGAAGATGCTGAAGTATCAGAAAGGATGCTGCAGTATTGAGGAGTGTGCTGAAGTACTGGGGGACATGGTGAAGTACTGGAAAGGATGCCAAAGTCCTGGGGGTAGCTGAAGTACTAGAGGACATTCTTAAGTACTGGAAAGGATGCTAAGTGCTGGGTGGTATGATGAAGTACGAGAGAGGACACTGAAGTACTGGGAAGGATGCGGAAGTACTGTGGTGTGTGAGGAAGTACTGTGGAGGTTACAAAATACTAAGGAGCATGCTGAAGTACTGGGAAGGATGCTGAAGGACTGGAGAGGATACCAAAATACTGAGGAGTATGCTGAAGTACTGGGTGGTATGCTGAAGTACTGGGAAGGAAACAAAAGTACTGGGGAGGATGCTGAAATACTGGGAAGGATACCAAATACTGGAGAGAGTGCTCAAGTACTGGGAGCAGTGCTTCCACTCTCCAGTCCCTTTTTCCCCACTTCCCTACAAGACAAAAAAGTGTCTTGTCCATTGGACCAAGTTACCATTGGCTGCCTCAGAAAATAAGACAAAGTCCACCATGCAGGTCATCTTCGCCTTGAGGGCCTATGAGGAAGAGGACGCATTCTCGCACCTGCCACAGGAACCCTCATGGCTCAAGGCTCAGGGTCGGCCTCCAGCTGTCCCTCTTCCTCTCTGTGAGGGTCTACTTGTGTCTGAGACTTTCATCCTAGCAGGAAAATCATACGAATGATTCTGTGTTCCTACCATGTTTGCTGTGTGTATTCTGATGTCATCATGGCTTGGAAGAAGACCTTGGGGACAGCTGCGTGGGCCCGTAGCTGCAGACACCGTCAATGTGTTAAGCATTTACAGAGTGCCAGGAGCACAGGGTGCTCATAGTCACCCTCTGAAGTGACTCATAAGAATTCTCAGTGCCCGGTTCATTTCTCTGGGTGCAGAGTGGAAAGGTGCAGTGGGGGGGATTAATGAAGTAAGATTCATAAACGGATGTGCAGAGACACTAGCAAGAAGAGGGGCATGCAGGAAGGGATGAAGAAGAGTGGAAACTAGACTTCTGTGTTTGTAAACCATCGCTATAAAATAAGGCTTATTGCTGCCCAATCTTTTGCTTCTCTGCAGACCTGTGACATTTTCTTAAAAGCTATTTTTTAAAAAGATTTTATTCATTTATTCATGAGCGACAGAAAGAGAGAGAGAGAGAGAGAGAGAGGCAGAGACACAGGCAGAGGGAGAAGTAGGCTCCATGCACCGGGAGCCCGACACGGAACTAGATCCCAGGTCTCCAGGATCATGCCCTGGGCTAAAGGCGGCGCTAAACCGCTGAGCCACCCGGGCTGCCCAGACCTGTGACATTTTCTAAGTGAAGTTCAATTCCACTAAATACTTAAGCATTTTCTGTGCACCTACAGCTACATTTTATTTTATTTTATTTATTATTATTTTTATTATTATTATTATTATTTTATTTTATTTTTTATTTTTTATTTTTTATTTTTTTTTTTACCTTCAGCATTTTATATCGCCATGTGGGCAATGCAGATAGTAGGGGAAAGAACCCTTGCATGGTCTTTGGAAAGAATACTTCAGAGCCAGAGAGTTTGAGTTTGATTTGCAACTTTGTAATCTGCAGCTGCATCACCTTGAAAAGGTTAATTTATGTTTCTGAATCTTGCTTTCCTCTGTTAAGTGAAGCAACAGGGTATTCTGAAGGTCCCTTGTGCTCACCCACAACAGTATGCACCAGAGAATTAGCACCAGACCAGAGCTGGTGGTCAATAAATGGTAACTATGAAGATAATAAGCTCCTGGGGCAGAGTGGGTGCTCAACCCTCTCCCTCCATCTCTTGGGATGCTTGGGAGAAATCAGAATTGATGGGTTTGCCGCTTGGCTTTGAATATGTAAGGTAAATATAGGAACGGAGATCAGGTAATAAAAACTCAGTTTTTGAGTAACTCTATAGTTTACTGAAAAATCCTACCCCTGTTATCTTGATCCCCATCACAATTTTATGAGATCAGTACATAGGATATAACATATTTTTTATTGTTATTTTCAGGGGCTCAGAGAGTAGAAGGGCATTTCCTGGAATCACCGTTTTAAAGGGGGCAGAGTCAGGAGCTAATTAATTCCATGATTCTTACCCAAAAGGTCAACTCATGCAAGCCAACTGGATGTTGCAGTTATACCTGTCCTGCTGCTCGGTGTTTAGATACCCTAATGCCAAGAACTTGGAAAACAGCGTGGAGAGCGGTCTCTAAAGCATTGGGCTTGTCAGACACTCTGGATCTTCCTTAGCTGACTTTGTAGGATCAGTCACTTACTCTGTGCCTGAGGTCTGGGTAGGAGACAGGAGACCGTGTGGCTGAGTGGCTGACAACATTAGCTCTTGACATGAGCGATAAGAGACCTTCCCAGAGCCCCAGGGACGTGCCTCCCGGCCAGCTGGGTAGACCAGGCCTGAGGCCTGAGAATAGCAGCCTTCTCCTCACACAGCGGCTGTGAGAGCATGGCCCTGCCAGCTCACGCTTCATTAACTGCACTTCTATTTTTGAATTCTGTTTTGTTTCCATTTGGCTTCAGAATGGAATCTCACCCCGAGGTCAGAGGCACTTGTGTCCTCAGCAGCCAGAAACCCATGTGTCTTAGCGTGGCGAACACTTCTTTCGGGGCCCCTCCACCAACGTGTACTCACCTGGGTTTCCTAATGGAAGAGGGGATGACAATGGGTTTTTCTAAACATTCTTGGGCCATGATGCTGTATGTCTTCCCTCCTTCCTGCCTTTCTTTCTCCCTTCTTTGCATTTTTTTTACCCTTTTTTTCACTTGTTTTTATTTAGTGAATATTAACTCTATCCCATCTACACCACCACGTGCTGAAGCAAAAAGGTAAGGGGGACTTAACCTTTTGTTTTGAGTCCTCAGGTACCTCAAAACCATTATCACACAGCGTAAGCCTGTGTGAAGCACAGAGGTGCTCAGCATGTTACATAGATACTCAGAAAAGGGAAGTCTCCACTGTCATCATGGAATCCAGGAGGAAGGGAGGACAGCAAGGCGTCCTGTCCAGATGGTGCAGGTATAGGTAGGTCTTCAGCTGAAGAGCTGAGGCATTAGCTTATTGCTGGTGGGTTTATGGGGAAAATGAGTGTCAACAGGCATGGGTGATTTTGGTGGCAGTGTGAGCAGAGGATTGGCATGGGGGTGAGATAGGAGAGGGGGTCCTACAGACACTGGGATGAGGTGAGTTGATAAGGATGGGTGGACCAGAGCACGGTTATTTCCCTTAGAGTCGTTGGACCCTGGAAAGGCTACCTTATTCCCCACACCGTTAGATACAATTCAAAAGAAATACCATATAAAACAAAATGGGAAACATACATGGTGACATTAATATAGGTTTCTAGATTTCTTTCCTGAAATCGTTTTGTACAACTTGATTGAAGACAACGTTTTCTCCTTTTCTGAGTTCTGCTTGTAGTCTCCTACGCGTGTGGGACAGGAGGCCCATGCAGGGGACTCACAGGTGACAATTCCCAATGTCACAGCCTGCCATTGGCATCCAACGCCTCCCTCTGGGGACCTCTGAATGCAGGAGGCTGTTGGAGGCTGTTGGAGGCTCATGGTATGGCTGCTGGGTGAGCCTGGCATCTCAGCTGCAAGGAACACCTGTGACATCTGTGCAGGAGCATATGCCCCACATGAGTGAGCCGGGCCCGCTTGGTTCTGTCGCTAGCCCTTGTCACAAATCTGAGTGCTAGCTCACTCCTACCTCTTGAAATAATTCCTTTTGCTTCATAGAATTTTTAGAAAAAGCAGGGTAACAGAGATAATTTGGGGAGGGTAGCTAAAGAGGGCACAGCAGGTGGAAGGGGAGGGAGAACAAGAGAGCCACAGCTTCCCTCCTAGGGGACCTGCGTGCATCACAATAAATCAAGGAGCAGGTGCTTGTTCTTTGTAATTGTCTCTACATCTCTCCTGACTTGGAGAATAGGGCTGTAACCTGGAAGTCCAGCTTCTCTAAGTACTGCCCAGACTGAGTTTCTGGATTTCATTAGAGGATTTGAGATCAAGGAAACAACCCCCCCTTGAGCCCCCCATCTACATCCACTACCCTAAACACACCCGCCCTTCTCCACACTAACCACGTCGAGGGCCAAGGGGGATTCAGATCACACAGGCATCCACAAGGTAAGTCCTCAGGTGGGAGCAATATATCTCTTCTGTCCTGAGACCAGGACCTGTCATTTATTCTCAAGTCATATGGAGACGAGAGCCCCTCATTTATTAGAAATCCAGAATCAGATCTGTGTGTTGCAATCTCTCTCTCTCTCTCTCTCTCTCTTCATCCCCCATTATCCTCTCATTTCTAAGACTGTTCTCTAGCAGTGCAGACTTGTTTGCCATGCTCTTTCCTGCCTCTGTGGTTATAAAGGCCCTCTCCTTTGTCATAGCTAACACCCATTTGTTCTTTAAATCAGAGATACCACTTCCCTCCAGGAAGCTCCCTCTGACCCTCCTCAGGCTGGGTGAGCTGCTTTTGCAATGAATCTTGACAGCACTTTGCTGTCTGTACTGTAAATGCTATGCAACTCCTGCAAAAATCTCAATGCGTCTGGTTCTACTGTTAGAACATGGCAATTGCCATTTCTTCTCAAGGGAGAAATTCTTGATTTTAATATGTCATTGATGATAATATACATTGCTGTTTTGTGACAACTGTTTTGTTGATTAAAAAAAAAAATCCCTACTTGGGGCCCCTGGGTGGCTCAGTTGGTTCAACCCCTCTGCCTTCGGCTCAGGTCATGATCTCAGGGTCCTGGGATTGAGTCCCGCATTGGGCTCCTGGCTCAGCGGGGAGTCTGCTTCTCCCTCTGCCCTTCTCCCCTGCTTGTTCTCTCTCTTTCTCTCTTTCTCTCACTATCTCCCTCTCTCAAGTGAATCAATAAAATCTTAAAAAAAAAACTCTACTTGTAAGGAATAGAAATGTTGATTATAAAACACATTCCCATTTCATAATGTGAGACATAAAACAATGTGAAACTTTATATTGAATAAATATGATTTATTTGTGAGACCCTGCATTCTTAGCACCTGGCACACAGTAGGGATGGTAGAGACTGTTAATGCTCATGGAAATCCAGCTGCTCTTCTTCATTTCCCAGCCCCACCCCCAACCACCAAAATCACACAGCCAGTGACATCTTGTGACTGCCCTTGCAGGGTGACATAAGCAGACATGATGTGCCACTTCTGGTAAGAGGCAGTGGAGAGCTTCTTTTATTTTCCCCACCTTCTCATTCATGAGTTTGGAAATGAAGGGCCCTGAGGCGGTGGAGTTGCTGGTTAGGTCTGAGTCTCTACTTCACCACACCCAATCTGCAGGAGACCAAAATAAGCATTTGCTGTGCTAATCCACTGAGGCTTTCTGGCTTCTTCTTGCTCTTGGGGTTGTCACTAGATCACAGTCTATCTTAACTTCATTAATGTAATAGGTCAACATAAGTGCTTTATAAATGATTGCTTGAGTCCTAAAATTAGAATATCAATTGCCATCAGTTGTCCTCAGACAAATGAGTAAGCGGATATGATTTAGTTTTATAGGCTGACAAGTGCTGTGTGAATGTGAGGGACTCCTTTCATGCACACAGCTGCTGAAGGCTATTCCACTGTCTATTTTAATACCCACAACTCCAGATGATGCCATCTCCCCGTATAGGTGAGGAGCCCAAGCTTCAAAGAGTTTGAGAGTCTGTGCAACTAGCTAAGTGGCAGGGTCCAGATCCCCAGCTCCTCCTTCAATGAGAAGTCCAGACTGATCTCCAACTCGTCTGCCACAAAAGAGGAGGCTTCCATGGCACTGTCATTGCTTTGGGTCATCAGGGGTGTCAGCTTTGTGCACAGGAAGGGAAGCTCACACATGAAGCGAGTTTGCAGATCAAAATGTCCCCTTTGTGTAGCAGGTTTTGATGGCGGAGCTTTTCCTGTGAAAGCTGCGTGCCCCACAGGGCCTGATAGACCCCTCTCTCTCTCTGGGGAGAGCCCCAAGTTCTCAGCAGAAGTCACTCAAGTAGCGCAGAAGCTGCTATCACCGGACTGCTGTCAGGGGCCTCCATGAGGGCACTGGGAGCAAGTGACTCAGCAAAGGCACCCACCTGGAAATCAGTGGATGGGGCCAAGTGGGGGACATCTGTGGGCGGGGGGGCAATCTGACCTGCAGGTGTTCTATGAGCTGAAACCTGTGTACACAGGATGAGCCTGCTTCGACACTACAGGAGCAGCCCCTGGGTGCCCTTCATGGATTTCTGCCTGGGTCCTCATGGCATTGATTTGAAATGATAAATGACCAATTAACAAATATTTGTCTAGTGATCACCCTGACCCAAGCTCTAGGCTAGGACCTGAGTTAGAAGGCTGAACACTTCTTCAGAACAAGACACACATGCTCCTGACCCTGAGGATGCTTCAGACCTAAGAAAAAACAAACACTAAACTAATAATTACACCAAATATGAAAGTCATGAGGTTCAGAGAGTCAGAGTTGAGTAGTTCAGAATTACAGTTTCTGAGTTAGCCTGCCTTCCTCAGACCCCATCCCAGCCCCCATCAGCTGCTTTGCTGTGTGTGTCTGAACCTCACAGGCTTTGTCTGTGAAATGGAGATAACACAACCATTTACTCTATAATGCTGCTGTGAAGAGTGGGGTGATGACTCATGGACACTGCCCCAAAGTGACTACTACATAGTAAGCCTTCAGGAAATGTTAGCTATTAATCATATTGTTACTATCACCAAGAAACTCGAGGAGAGACACTGGTGCATCCCAGAGTAATCCCAGTTAGTGTAGTCAGGAAAGTCTTCCAGGGAAATAGCATTTAAAGTAAGATCTGGAGAAAGGCTGGGGGTAAGCCAGGGGGAGAGCTCTGGAAATGTCTCCCAGGGCACTCCCAGAGTAGGAACAATTTCAGACACCAAAACATAGGTACAGATGAAAGTACATCAGTGTGGCCAAAGCCTGAAGGCTATGTAGAGAGCACAGGGGCACGTCGGTGGGGTCAAGGGTGTGCAAAGAATGCGAAGATCAGTTATGGATGTCAGAACGTATCCTAAGTGCAAGGTGAGTCCCTAAAAGGCTGTACACTTGCTTTACCTGGTTGGGATCTGATCTCGGAGGCTGCTTATTCCTGATTTGAAGGGTTTTGTCTTTCATGCACTCCCTTAGTAAGTAGAATGTCTCCAAAACACATCCCCACCTTCTACTGAGGCCCATTTCTCTGCCACCATGAACCTCGCACAAGCCCTGTCTGCTGTTCTCCAAATTTCCCACTTTCCCTCCCACTTTCCCTCCCACCACTCTGGACCCCCAGCAGCTTAATACTCCACACTCAGAAACCACAGTCATCTCCTAAAGCACAATCAGATTATGTCATCCCCTGCTTAAAACTGTCCAATCGTTTTCCCTTTTACTTAGGAGAAAACCTCTGAGATCCTTACCGTGCTCTACATAGTCCTACATCAACTAGGGTCTCCTTTTTAAATCATTTCGGCTTCAATTCGAAAACCTGCTTTTCAGGAGACTTTTTCTGACAACTCTAAGTAAAGCATCTCTGTATCTTCCCTTCCCACCAAAAACAATTAGTAATAATAATAATAATAATAATAATATTAATATCATTGCTCTTTATACATAATTCCTGCTATATTTTTAAGAGATTTTACCAGTACCTCAACATATCTCCTATATTCATTGGTTCATGTGCTTATGTTTGTTTTCATTCTCTAGGAGATAAATTCTATTGGGCAGGCATTTTGTCTGTCTAATCTGCCACTATGTCCTCAGCACGTGGGAGCATTTATGACACACGTTAGAGAGGAAATTTTGGTTTTGATGCCAACTGAGTATTTCTTCCAATTTTTCTAGTCAACATTCATGTTCCCAAGTCAGCTTGTTCATCTTTACACTAAATTTTAACCTCTATGCACCAAAATATTACTAGACATTGAAGCTATGATCATTCCAAATCCTAGACCCTTAGATCTGGATTCATCTGGCTGTTACCACTGTTACTGCTCATCACCATCACTATCACCATCATCATCATTATTGTCATCATCATCACCATCATCACCATCATCGTCACCATCATCACCACCATCATCATCAATCTTCATCACCACAATTGACAATATCATCATATACTAATTGCTACCTTTATCAAACACACTTCAGGTGCCAGACACTCTGATACTTTTTCGTTTAATCCTGACATTTAGCACAGATTGACACCATTTTCTTTATGTTCAGCTGGAGAGGGAGGCTAAGAACACAGAAAGTTCAAATGACTTGTTCAAAATCACAGGGGATTTTGAAGGGGAGAGTACTTCAAGTCCAAGTGTGCCTGAGTCCAAATTTGGTGCTTTCCACAAGGCTATTCTACCCGCCTCCCATTTTATTCCAGATCCTCCCATCCCTGGAGCATTGACTGGGTCCCCAGGACTCCAGTTTATCACCACACTTTGGCTTTTTTAAAAGGCATTTCATCCCACTCTTTCCTTCTTCAAGTTCTGTGCCTTGGAATTGACTTGATGCCTGTGATCTCAGCCACCCTGGGCAGTGTCCTCATGCCTCTTATCATGAAGCCCTGAAGCCATTCATTACAGTTCTCATCCCAAGTGGGGACACATGAGAATATGTTTGTATCACTGGATTGGTGAGATGAAGTGATTAAGACAAACTCACTGAAGGACTCTTAGTGTCCACATTTGATCTTTTGTTGTCTACACTAAGTGCTTACTGTCTTATTTTTAATGCAAAAGATTGAGCCCAGATAATCCAATGTCTTGATGTGCACATCAAGCCCAGCCAGTGACTGGCAGGACTCTGTTTGCCAATTCCTTTGCAAAGATTCTTTAATAGAAATTAAGAGATCTTCTTGAAATGAGTGTGATGGGATGGAGCTTTCTGCTCTCATCATGTTAACCACATTAGAGCCCAGCATAATAAGCCATACTTCTAGAATTACACAGAAGCTGAAGAGCTGCAGATTTGAGTTAAATCTTTGACATCTCAAGAAAAAAAAAATAGTCAGGAAACATGCCTCACATTTTCTCTCCCTTGTCAGACAAATTGGTTTTCTGTTGATCTTGTTTTTGAAATATCTTGCAATTCAAGCTATTAGAGAGAGAAAACACTTATTTGTCATCACTTTCCTGAGATGCTTAGATGTGCACTGTCAAGGATGATTTTTCAGACATAATCCAGCCATGTGAGGATTGCTATTTGTGTTAATTAGTATGTGACAGCTCAGATTTCTCCAGAGGGCCTACTAATTCTGGTGGCTTATTTAAAGCAGGGAGCAATGAATCTATTGCGCAGTAGGTGGGGTAAAGGCCTAACATTTCATCTGTCAGACCTCTTGTCCTAAGTGGTTTCATGTTTATCTCATATATGGCCAAGTGTGTTTGCATCTGGTCAGGCTCCTTTCTTAAGGCCCATAGAGGGCAGCCCCGGTGGCTTAGCGGTTTAGCACTGCCTTCAGCCCAGGGCGTGATCCTGGAGACCCAGGATTGAGTCCCATGTCGGGCTCCCTGCATGGAGCCTGTTTCTCTCTCTGCCTGTCTCTCTGTCTCTCTCTCTCTCTGTCTCTAATAAATAAGTAAAATCTTAAAAAAAAAAAAAAAGGCCCATAGAGGCTATCTCTTATCTACAATTTTGAAATCCAAAATTCTAAAAATTGATGGGACACCTGGGTGGTTCAGCAGTTGAACATCTGCCTTTGGCTCAGGGCGTGATCCCCAAGTCCTGGAATCGAGTCCCACATTGGGCTCCCTGCATGGAGTCGGCTTCTCCCTCTGCCTATGTCTCTGCCTCTCTCTCTCTCTGTGTCTATCATGAATAAGTAAATAAAATCTTTTTTAAAAATTCTAAAAATTGATAGTTTTTTCTACTTATTTGTCAGTAAAATGCTACCTGACTTGACATAAGGCTCCATATAGTCTTTATGTATCCCAATAGTATGAATAGCTTTGGGGTTCACTGCAAAAATATTCGTTTATTTGTTTGTCCTTCACCCCACTCAAGACATAGGTTTTTTAAAAGAAGGGAAGAAAAAGAAAGAAAGAAGAAAGAAAGAAAGAAAGAAAGAAAGAAAGAAAGAAAGAAAGAAAGAAAGAAAGAAAGAAAGAAAAGAAAGAAGAGAAAGAAGAAAGAAAGAAAGAAAGAAAGAAAGAAAGAAAGAAAGAAAGAAAGAAAGAAAGAAAGAAAGAAAGAAAGAAAGAAAGAAAGAAAGAAAGAAAGAAAGAAAGAAAGAAAGAGAAAGAAAGAAAGAGAAAGGAAAGGAAAGGAAAGGAAAGGAAAGGAAAGGAAAGGAAAGGAAAGGAAAGGAAAGAAAAGAAAAAAAAAGAAAAGAAAGAAAGGAAGGAAGGGTGGGAGGAGAATTCTAGAGCATACCAATTCCTAAGGCTTCCAGATATGTGATTGGAAAATTGAGTCTACACTGATGACACTGCATGGATGTACATGTAGTTGTTATCAGTATTAACCTTGAGTTCAATGGGTAGGTTAATAATTGCCAAGTTGAGTTAAAAAAAAAACAAAAAACAAAAAACAAAAAAACCTTGCCTTTGCTCCCTATGAAACCTCCTCCCCTCCCCTTCAACACAGAAGATCTCCTCTGTTCCCCACCACAAAAAGATCTCACCATATGCCAAATCACAAATTCACTCCTCTATGATGCCTTCCTTAGTTCCCAGATATAATAATCTACTCTGTTCTCCAGGAGAGCATTGTAGCTACCTTTATCATATTTGAACTTGGAATTATAATTAATTGCATGCCTGCCCTACTCTACTATAGAGCTACTCATTCACTCATTCATTCATTCATTTATTCATGCTATTATTCAAATTTTAATGCTAGACTTGATGCTAAGTACTTTTATGTATTTTTGATTAATCATTGCAAAAATCTTTAACATACTTATTAATGCCCCCATTTTTTTTTAAAGAAAAACTGTAAACAGGCTCAGGAAGTTTAGGCAACTGTTTAAGGACATATAGCTAGTGAGTTGTAGAGTTAGAATTTGAATCTAGATCTTTATAACTCCAAAGTCATGTTTTGTGGATATTCTACAGTGTTTGGGGGACATATCATCTTATTTGTTTTGGTCACACTATAGCACACTATTGAAGTAGTTTTAAATAGATATATTGTTCATTTTATTCCCCTTTTAGGTGACCCAGAGCACCTCCTAACTCTGCCTGATAAAGTTAAGGAATTATGTCTTGGCCTTAGATTTTTGACCTACTGTCTCCACTATAGATCTTATTTGTTGGTTTCCTTTTTTCATGCATGCTCCAAAAGAAAAGATGCTATCTAAAATCCCTGCCGCTTAAACACAAGAGAACATATTATTTTTAGTTGGAGGGCTCTCTTTATAACTGGCTGTTACAACAATCAGCTGAAAGTAGGGCCGCAGACCTGCTGAGCCAGTCGCTTACATCTGCTCCCCCACTCCCACCTCTGATGCTGCAGCACAGTAACTGTGAATCCGTGGTCTGCTCTCCAGATGCAGTCAAGAAAGTGAATCTGAAGCTGGGCTACATTCCTGGAAATGACACACTAATCTATGGCCCCTGGCTTCAGTTAATCTGACCTAATTCTTTGTGTGGGTACTTCCAAAAGTTCTTTTGAAATTTTCTTCCCTTTTTTTTGGCTCAGCATTATATAATGTGACTCATCCTTGCTGATATGTGTAGTGGTGATTTATTCTGCTTCACTGCATGGCATTCCAATGTAAAAGTATACCGTGATTAATTCATTCATTTTATGGCCAGGGTGTTATCAGTGTACTCCCATTCCTTCAACCACCTATCTAGTTATTTATTCAACAAATATTTATTGAGGACCTATGTGTGCTAAACACTGTTCTAGGAGTTTTGGAAACAGCAGCAAAGCAATGGAGCAGTGGCCCCATGGAGCTCACATTCTAGAGTAAACAAACAAACAAAAACAAACATGAATACACAGTATGTCACGTGCGGAGAAAAATAAAGCAGAGGATAAGGATTATTGGGACTGTGATGTGATGAGCACCGGGTGTTACACGCAACTGATGAACTACTGAACTCTACATCTGACACTAATTATGTACTGACTATATGTTGGCTAATTCAATTTAAATTCTTAAAAAGGATTATTGAGGTTGAAAAATGTAGATATTTTATATAACATAGTAGGGAACTCCTCATTGATATAGTGACCCTTTGTGTAGAGACATAAATCAGTTGCTCTCAGGAGAAAAGGATTCCAAACAGACTACAAAAGCCTTAAGTAAGTGGAGTTTGGGTATGTCCAAGGCATTGGGGAGTGGGCCATGGTGCCTGCATGAGGGTAATTGAGGGAGAGGGAGAAGCTGAGTTGAGAAATAAGGTTACAAGGAAGCTAGTCATTTAAGACCCTGAAAGCCAAGGGAAAGATTTTGCTTCTGTTCTAACTGGAATGGGAAGTCCTTGGGGAGATGTGATCAGAAGAGTGGCATGATCTGAATTACTATGTATTAAATCACTCTGACTGCTCTGTTGAATGTGGACATTCAAAGAGCCAGGGATGAATCAAGGAGCCTGGTTGGGAGTATACTGTGAAAATAAAATTCAGGGATGATGGTGACTTGTATTAGTGCAGTGAGAAGGAATCTAATTATATAAATATCGTAGTATATTGATGTAGTGGGGGGGGTTGGTGTTTCATACCTTCCTGCACTTATGCTGACACTGACTTTGGGCTTGACAGATGATTTATTTTGGCCAATAGGATGTAGCAAATTGAAGTAAATAGGAGATTGAAAAACTGCTGATGTACTTCTGCTCTTTTTTCACCATGATATCAATATGCCCGGACCAGCCTGAGGGATGTGAGACATGTGGAGTAGAAATGAGTCTTCAAGCCAAAGCAACCAATGCTAGCTACCAGCCAACCACAGTCACAAGAGGAAGCACCAAGCAATGTCCCACTGTATGAACTCAGGGAATGTTTATTCCTTTCCCTCCTTCTGTTGAGTAATTGGGTTTTTGCAGCTAAGCCTTCTGTTATCAGTACAACCCCCAATTTAAAAAATAAAATAAAATAAGCCTCATGGAGAGAAGAGGAAAGATGAAGGGAACATATTCATTGCACTCACAACTTTTTTTATCTGATCATCAGAATCTATGTTTTGAGAGGGAGTGAATATGTCTGAACCAGGCCATCCATATTCCCCAACCTCACCTCAGTCAATTTAAAAACCTTACTTGGTATGAAAAGGCAATATTCCAAAAATAATGCAAAAGCTAGGAGTGCTTTGATTGGGACAAATGTCTGCATATAGGTGGTCCCAGAAGCACACCCTAGACAGAGAGTTGAGTGCAATCCATTTACATGACAAGAGTTTCCAGGATGTTCCATGAATGGATGGGGGGAATCCAGGCAAGGATGGAAGGCACACAATGCATCACACACTAAGCAAGCCACTGCTGCAGACAAATGGTGGTCTGTACCATTGAGGATTGAGAAACCCACTACTGAGTGGAGTATCCTACTCAAAGACAAGAAAGCCGAGGTGTATATGCACTACTTCTGCCCAACACAGGTTGTGTCTTGTACTCAGGGTAGTTGGTCTTTGGAATTCTGGCTGCCTCTACCCTGTCTTGGGGGAGACTCATGCTCTGGCTGGCAAAGGCCTCAGCCTAAGAATCTCAGGTACTTGCAGAAGAAAGGCATTAGGTTAAGGAAATGGTGAGTGGCAGGGACCAGACAGCTAACAGTTGCCACAATAAATAAATGAGATGGCATTTGAATTTAAGATAGCAGGATGGAAGATACAGCCAATTTCACCACAGTTACATTATACATATTATTACCAAAACACAGATAATAATGATAAAAAAGACGATACATAGGTGTAGGTGGGAGAAAGAACAGTTATTGAACTGGAGAACATGACAATCCATAGGATCAAGCTTCCCTGAAGCTTTTTTTTTTTTTTTTTAATGCAAAAACAAAAACAAAAACCAATCTGCAGTGCAATGCTTTTTTTGCAGTGAGAGCATGAGGCCAAATGACCCCTCTAGTTTCCTGTGTGAAGAGCTTCTGAAATGTCAAATAAGCTAAACAAGATTTGCTTTGTGTGGGTATAGGAAGAAGGTACTAAAAAGGATCTATAAATCAAAGTCCATCATTTTTTTATTCATTATATTTGTTTTTAATATCATGTATTTCATTCCAAGTTTATCCTATATTGTTTTTCATAATGGTTTTAATAGCCCAGTTATCAGTGTCATGTTCCCCTGAATTCAGATCCTACACTCACTCAGTAACTCCTGAGCTTGGATAGTTTGCACATTCACCTTCCTGGACTCAAAAGTCCCTCATGAAGATTATCCAAGTTCTATTTTCCGGTGAGAAAAAGAGCTTTTTCCCCTCTTTTCTATTTTTTTCTATTTTTATTTTTCTATGTTTTAACTCTCATTAAAAACACATAAATAAAACGCACCATCTTCCCCATTTTTCAGTGCATGGTTCAGTTCAGTAGTGCTAAGTGCATTCACGCTGTTGTGCAACCGTCACCACCAGCCATCTGCAGAAACTGTTCATTTGCAGAATTGAAACTCTGTACCTTTCGATAATTACACTACAGGGGCACCTGGGTAGCTCGGTTGGTCAGGTGTCTGACTTGGGCTCAGGTCATGATCCCAGGGTCTTGGGATCGAGCCCCATGTCAGGCTCCCTGCTCAGCCTGCTGAGGAGTCTGCTTCTCCCTCTGCTTCTGCCACTGGCCCTGCTCTTGCATTCTCTCACTCTCTCTTGTAAATAAATAAAATATTTTAAAAAATATCTATGGTCATTACCAAGGCTTTGAGAATGCAGTTTCTCATTTGCTGTGGGCATGACCATAAAAAAATTTTCTCATTAGGTTTTCTTCTTTTTTTGCTAGTTTGCTAGCATTCAGCCTATTGGGAACATTTTTATCAACCCCATTCTGTTTCCACTGCCTAGATCAGCACTGTCCAGTATAAATGTAACACAGGCCGTAATGTGATTTGGTAGTAGCTATATTTCAAATTCTCATCTGACTGTACATGGCTAGTTTATTGAACAGTGCATGCCTAGATCTCCACTCTTGCAGGTGTCTTTTGCTTAATCCTTCTGTTGTTAACAACCATGCAACTTACAATATAATAAGCCTAACAGAAGGAGGGATCATCTTTGGAAATGGAATCTTTTATTATGTTCCTGCTACATAGGACAGTGACAGCTGTGGATTGAACAAAAGTTTTTTTAAAAGTACTATTTTGAAGACCATAGCTCTGGCTTTGGCGGAACTACGGGGATTGGTGGCAGAAGGAATCACATGTCAAATATCTTAAATAAAAATTTATTGACTTAAAAAAATATACCATATTTTCCCTCCCTCCAGACCATGGCGACCACCATTCTACTTTTTGTCTCCATAAATTTAACAACTCTAGATATCTCATGTAAGTAGAATTGTTACTGTATAATATTTGCTTTTGGTGACTGGCTTGTCTCACTTTGCGTAATTTCCTCAAGGTTTGTCTACATGCTAGCAAGTATCAGAATCTCCTCCCTTTTTAAGGCTGAATAGCATTCCATTGAAGCAATAAACCACATTTTGTGTATTCCTCCACCTATCAGTGGACACCTGGCTTGCTTCCACCTCTGGCTGTTGTGAATAATGTTGCTGTGAACACAGGTGTTCAGGCCCTCATTTTTCCCCACAGGGAGCCAGAGTCTCAGTGATCCAGATTTAATTTACTTGTTCATTCAAATGGCAGGACTTGGGCTCTGATCCAGGTTGCCTAAGTTGAACGATCAAGCAATATGATTTTACTGCATACTTCCTGCGGTCAGGCCCTCTGAGAGCTGCTGGAGGTAAAGAGGTGAGTAAGATAGACACAGCCCTTGCCCTCTTCATGTTTGCATTCTGCTGAGGTAGAGGCAATAAACTGATGGACAAAGTTATAGATAATGATATGTTCTATGGAGAGAAGATGACAAGGTTTTTGGAGAGAGTCACTGGTGAGCAAGAGCCTCTCCAAGGGCTTGGGACTGAGTAGAGGCCCAAAGGATAAGAAGGAAGCAGGCAGGAGAGAAGTCAGAGAAAGAGCCTTCCGGGGAGAAGGGGTAGAAGGGAGGCCCTTGAGCTGGAGCGGGTCTGGCCTACTGAGAAGCACACATGTGAGCCACGTGTCTGGAGAATATTAAGCAAGGAAAGAATATGACTTGAGGATGAAGAGGCAGGCAGGTGCTAAGTCATGCTGGAGCTGCACTGAGGATTTTATTCTAGGTGCACCAGGAAGCATTTGAAGGTATTTGAGCATCAGGGGGCTATAACCTGATTAAGGTTACTGCCCTGACTCTATCTACGACACTATTTTTATAATAATCATTAGCTTTGACTGCGTGCTTACTATATGTCAAGTATTGGGTTAAGCTTATAGTAGCTTATTAACTCTTATAACACTTTTAAAAATCTACTATTGTCTGAGACACAGAGAGGTTAGCAATTTGCCCAAAGTCACACATTAGTAGAGATGAAATTCAAACCTTTGAAATTTGACTTCAGTGACTATCCTTTTAGTGAAGACCAAGTCCATGAAATATTTTGATACCCATCTATTTGGATTTGGTTTTCCATTTGTTTATTCTCTGAAGGCCTAGTGCACAGGGCTTTCTTGACAGTGAAGACTCACTGCCATCCTGTAGTAGTAGAAGGTTTTCTAGTGAGCGCGGTGCTTTCACATTTGGCTATTACTGTGTTCAATCCTCTCAACAGCCTTTTGAAGTAACAGATGTGGAACAGCTCTCACAGTGCTATAAGTCTAGGGGCAGAGGGAACACCTCCTTCCACACCTGACACTTCCTCTGGGTACAGGCAGACCTTCAGGTGTCACACCACTGAGTTCTCTTCCCTGTGTCTCCTTCACTGCTCTTCTGAGAAAGCCTAGAGATGTATGATTAGCACTCACAGAAAGAGAACCTGGAGCCTGCCTGACTCGTGCATTTTCTCTTCTCTCCTTGGGAGCTGGCTGCTGACACATAACTGGAGGCCTTGAAGACTCTTGGACCTGCAGAAAACTTGGCAACAGAGTCTGAGGGAACACTCCCCCATCCAGGAATCTGGTGACCAGGGAGTGAGCCTGGCTCATTTCTAGGATCTGGGTTAGAAGCCTACCTGTCTGGCTCCATAAGCTGAGTCCTGCAGCCTCCCTTCTCCTGATGGTAAGGGGTATATCTTGGCACTCCTGTCCCAGTCTAGATTCATTTTCTCATTCCTCAGCTGCTTTAGAACTCAGACAGAAAAGAGACACATGACATTTACTGCCCTCCCCCAACACTAGACAACCAACACTAGATTTATAATAAGAACTTCCTAACTAATTTTGGGCCACTTCTACTTTGCAAGGAGGTCCAGGGACCCCCGTGGAGTCACACAACTCATCAGTGGCAATTGAGATTCACGCTGGTCCATAAATCTGTCCTTGGTGCCCCAAAGATTTATGAACCAATGAATTAGTAGAAACATGGAAAGCACCTGGTGTATCAGAGCCCATGGGTTCCTGCCGTAACAGTGCACATCTCAGGAGGGTTTCTCAGACATGGAGCCCTCCCCACTAAATCCCAAGAGTTTTCAGCAAGACAGTGGCACCTCCAACTATGCCTCCAATAAGCTGGGTGTCTAACTCTGGAAATACAGCTCCTCTGGTGACTCTAGCCAAGAGCCGTAATAGCTTCGGGCATCACTAGCCATGTGCCGAATCTGCTATCAATAATTCAAGTAGCTGGAAAAGCTGAGTATCTGCGGTTTTGCAAAAACACTGCTCATGCTACTGCTCCCAGCACTTCAGCCCTCCATGGTCTTGGGGCAACGGCTTACTTGTCAGGTAGGAAGCAGACACACTAAACCAGGAATGGTATTTGCTCTCCTGCAAGAACTAAGGAAAAATAAAGACCCCCAAGGGTAGATTACATCAGATCATGCTCTAGCATTATCCAAAGGTCAGAAGGTGGAGCCAAATGTCAAATGCTGGGAGGAAAGGCCGCTGTTCTGATGCGCAGGTCTGTCTCCCCTAGGACCTATGGTGCTGCTAGACCCTTCATTACTGGAGGAAGGTCACAGTCTTAGGAAAACCTTCTTTGCTCTTGACACTGGAATCTGGCATCATAAGCAAAGGCAGTCTAATCAGGCCAGTTGGAGGCCTTCTTTGCTCTTGACACTGCTTTTCTCTTCTTCTCTTTTATAACAGAAGAAATAGGAAAGAAGTCCCACTTTTTAAATTAATCATTGGATATTGGTTAAAATAAATGCTCTCGCCATTAATAATAAGTGAGTGTCTAAAATGTTGTCTGATTTTTTAAAAAAGCTTGTATGTTATACTCTTGAAGATTGTTCAAGAGCGAACTACTGGGATTTTTTTCTGCAGTGGTGGAAATACAATAAAAAAGTTGAGAAGTTTCAAGACACTGTGAACCATGACTTCAGCACTTTATCTTGTAGAATTCAAGGTCATTGCAGGTTACAAGGAATAAAGTATTATGACATGAACTATGCTGAAGAGAGACAGTTGGATGCCAGTCCAAACACATGTACACGTTATTGTTTTATTTTCATCATTGCAGAAATAGACTATCATTACAACTCTATAATCTTTGGCTTCACTTTATTCTTCCAATAAAAATTTACAAAATGTAATCAAACAACATTTTATACATTTACTTCTTATTCAAGTAGCCAGAGAAGCTCAGTACCTGATATTTCGCAAAAACAATGCTCATGCTATTGCTCCCAGCGTTTCAGCTCTCCATGGTCTTGCTCTGAGGATGTCCAACGTGGAAGCATAAGGGGATGGGGGAGAGATTTTGGAAGATGAGCCAGAAAAGGGTTTGCAGCCAAGCAGTGTCTGGGATTTCAGGTGTCTTTACTCACGCAGCTGGACTAGAATACCTGGGGCTTCTTACGCCTCTCTCTCTCTCTCTCCATATCTCTTAATCTTTCTTATCTCTACAGAATGGTTAAGCTATTTGTCCATTTGGCCTTCCCTAATCTGCCCTTGGGAGTCACATGGTGTCACTTTTGCCACCTACCCTAGCCCAGGAAACCGCAAAGCCTGTTCAAGCGGCAGAGCAAATTTTCTGCCTTTTATGGAAATTGTGATGAGGAATGCCTGGTTATGTTCTACGTGCTTACTGACTACCTTCCATGTCCAGATGCTACATATAACCCTGTAAGTTACTTTTTATTTTTTAAAAATATTTTATTTATTCATGAGAGACACACACACACAGAGTGGCAGAGACAGAGGCAGAGAGAGAAACAGGATCCATGCAGGGAGCCCGATGCAGTACTCGATCCCGGGTCTCCAGGATCAGGCCCTGGGACAAAGGCAACGCTAAACCACTGAGCCACCTGGGCTGCCCGTAAGTTCCTTTTTAATTCTCCTAATAGTCTCATTGCAAAGATAGGTTACCCATTTTACAGAGGAAAATTGAAGTGCAAAGCAGTTAGGTAACTTCACAGAGCTAGGAAATGATAAATCTAGGACTCAAAACAAGACTCATGTCCTGTATCCCTCCCACCCAACCATGCCTACTGTACTGTGGGCTCTCAAGCCATATCTGGTCAATGAATGAATGAATGAATGAATGAATGAACATTGGATTTCAAATCCATAAACACTCTGTGCTGCTGAACACAATTTAAACATCACAAACTTCTCTACTAGGGTCTAGACTCTATTTTTATACTTCCAAATGCTAATCTAGATCATTGATTTATTCATTCATTCATACAAGTTTATCTCCAGCATGAATCTATCTTAGAGTTGCTATGATTCAGATACTTTTCCAGGTGCTAAGGAAAAGCTGGGGATCCCTGGGTGGCGCAGCGGTTTGGCGCCTGCCTTTGGCCCAGGGCGTGATCCTGGAGACCCGGGATCGAATCCCACGTCGGGCTCCCGGTGCATGGAGCCTGCTTCTCCCTCTGCCTGTGTCTCTGCCTCTCTCTCTCTCTCTGTGTGAATATCATAAATAAATAAAAATTAAAAAAAATATATTTAAAAAAAAAGGAAAAGCAATGGACAAGCCCAGTGGTCACTGTCATCACAGAATTTACATTGCAGAAATAAGGACAACACTTGAGATAATGACTTCAACGATTAATGAATCACGGTTGTGACAAATATAACAAAGGGTTGTCTTAGGGTTGTGATGTAGAATTGCTCTCCCCAAACAATGATACTGTTAGAAGGAGCTTCGCTATTAGAAAGACAAAATGGTGCCTCCAACCGACCTGACTGGACCACCTTTGTTTATAATGCCAGATTCCAATCAGATGAGGTTCACAAGATCCCTCTGGGCATAAAGGTTTGCAATGGTGCCTGTGGGTGTCTGTTCTGTGATAATTTCATTATCAGATTGTGGTTATAGTGTGGTGTTCAGTCTACTTGATTATTGGTTAAAGCGTAAATGCTGAACTTTGGCACTAGTGCCATTTGGGTAGGGTAATTCTTTGTTGTGGAGACTTCCCTGGGCATTGGAGGAAGCTTAGGACACCGTAGGCCACCCTGGACACCTATATACCAGTAGTACCATCCTCCATTTGTGACAATCAAAAATGTCCCCATCTACTGTTATATGTCCACAGCAGACTAAAGTGTTAGCAGTCAAGAACTACAGGGTTAAAAGCAGACACTGATGCAAGCCCAAAGACCTCTGTTTCCTAGTTGTAAGGGCTTGGAGAAGTCATTCTGTCTCCCAAGGCTCTGTGACAGTATCTATAAAATTGGCTTATGCGTATGTGAGTTTCTCAAAGATTTTTATAAGACCTGTCATAATTTTTGCTAACATTTATTAAGTGCCTATTATAATCTAGGCACTATTTTTTTCTGGATGTATAAATTTGTAGATGATTTATTAAGTTTTAAAATTTCCTAAAGTAAAATAATATAATCCAAATACTCAGCTGAGCATGATGTACCCTTACTTCAATCATGGGACGTTGTCAAGATAAAATAAAATAAAATAAATCATGTCCAAAGCATATTTTAAAATCAAATGTGAATGATTTGACTGTGTGATATTCTAAAACTCTTCTGTCAATACAGAATTGTTCACTTGGCCACATGTAGCTGTTTACTTTTAAATTCATCTAGGCATTATTTTAAGATTTTGCATATTGCTTCACTAAACCCCACAGAAATGTCATGAGGCAAGTATAATGATTGATCTCCATTTTATAGATGAGGAAACCAAGAGAGTTTAACCCTATAGTCTGTGGTCTATAAAGTGTTTTGTGGAGAAGATGATACTCTATTTTAGCCACATTGTGCACCATTGCTACTTGTTCCAAGTGGCCACTGCTTGCCTCCTCAAGAGTTACAAAATAGGGGTGCTTCAGTGGCTCAGTTCGTTAAGCATCTGCCTTCAGCTCAAGTCATGGTCTCAGATCCCGAGATCAAGCCCATGTAGGGCTCTCCACTTGGCAGGGAGTCTGCTTCTCCCTCTCCCTCTCTGCCCCTTTCCATGCCATACCACTCCTCTCAATCTCTCTCTCTCTCTCTCTCACTCAAATAAATAAATCAAATCTTTTTTAAAAAAAGAGTTACAAAATAGATTTTTGGGACATAAAGTAAAATAAAATGTTAAGAGGAAAGCTAACAATTACAGGATACACTCTCTGTTCTTTGAAGCATATTAAGTGCTGGAAATCCAGAGGTGAACAAAGGCCAAGACTTGCCCTCAAGCCTTTCACAGCTCCCAGCTATCCCACTATATGCAAGGTTCCAGCTCTCTCCACTGCACTGCAGAGGTCCTGGAGGCCATGGATGCCAACAGGATCTTCTGTCCTGAAGGTGGCCCGTTAGAAGGAATCTAAGAACACATGCGATTATCCCACTACATGGTGACTGTCTGCAGTCTTGAGAAAGGCTTGGAAGAAATGGAGCCTGGGGGCAGGCAGCTCTGCTAAAAAGCTGTTTCCATGCACCAGGGCAGAAGGCAAGCCTCGGCTGGAGCATTGACCATGGGAATACCAAATAGAGACTCCTATAACCTGTGTGGTTTGGAAAGGTCAATATTTTTGAGTTTCAGTTTCACCATTCACAAAATTATGATAATGGTACCAGTTACCTAGATGCCAAAACGATTAAACAGGATCCAATCAGATAATTCATACAACACAGGACAACGGTGAGTTCCGCAATAATTTTCAGCTACTATAGCAATTACTGTGAAGCAATGATCACAGAATAGGTCTGAGAAACTGGTGGCTTTTTCTTGCCTAGTGCTTTCTTCTAGTGCTTCCAGCTTCTTTCTTACTGCCCTGAGGATAATGGTATTGCAAACATTGACCTAATAAAGATGCACAGAAACCTCTTTTTATACACTGAAGCAATGCAAAACAAAACAAAATCCAAAAAGGCAAAGCAATTCTCTTTCATGTTTTGTAAGTTCCACTGGGATTTCCTTTCCAAACGAAGATTTTCTATTTCTATTCCAGGAAATAAAGATATTGAAAATAAGAAAGTTCCCCTTAAGATTCACTATTAAGGAGCTCAGCAGTTTTTCCTTTTTATTTTCTCATTTTCCCATAGATCATCTGACTTATATTCACTCTTTTGTGTTCTACTGCCAAGAGTATGTTGAATACATTTAAAGAGGATAAAAACAGCCACTCAAACGAAAGCATCCAAACCTAATAAACATTGATCCTTCAATCCCTTCATTCAGCAAATAATCATTGTCTACCTACTATGTGCTGGGCATGTTCTAGGCACTGAGCAAATAGATTTTTTTTTAAGTCCTGTGTTCCCATGGAGCCCCCACTTGAGTAGGGGAGAAACACAAGCAAACAAGAAATACCATTTCCGCTAATACTTAAAGTTATTCATCAAATGAAGTGTCCGGTGGTAGGGACCAATGGAACCTGGGTGTTTCATAAGACAAAGAATGGTCAAGAAAGCCTCCTCTACAGAGGTGGCGTTTGAGTTTGATAGCAAAAAGCAAGTGGAAGGAAGCTCTGGAAGGGATCATTCAAGTGAGAAAAAGCAAGTGACACCCCCAATGTAAGAATCTATTGGAGGTCTCTGAAGAATAGCAATCCATCAGATTGAGAAAGAATGGGCAAAAGCAATAGAGTAGGAGGTGCCCCTGGAGAAGGGGCAGAAGGCAGGTCACATAGTACCTCCTAGACTGTGGGAAGAATGTCATATTTTCATCCTAAGAGAGATTGTTGGATAATTTAAGAGGAACCACAGATGATGTTGAGAAAGCAGATTTACATTTGAAATGATCATGCCAGCTGATGTGGGGAGAAGATGATCAACTCTGAGAGGACAATTCAGACAGTACTCTGAGGCAGGTGATGGTAGCCAGGCTAGGGTAGCTGTCAAGAAGTTGGTGAGATGTTGGTGGAGTGTGGAGTGTCAAAGGCTTGCTGCCAGACTGTATGTGAGTTGTGATTGAAAAGGAAAGGTAAAGGGGACTCAGAAATGGAATGGATGGAGATGTGTCCCCTGGGAGGAGAGAGGAAGAGCCGGCTTCAAGGTGCAGGGATGCAACTCACAACGCAAGCTGTCTGTTTTGAACAGAACACGTGAGAAAGGAGCCTGCTAGACATCCTGCAGAGATAGCGGCTCCACAGGGCATGTTCACAAGTGGCTCAGAGGAGATGATGAAGCTCCAGCCTCTGTGAGCTCATGACTACATGAGTGCTTACTAACATAAAGCACCTCTAAGGAGCTGCGCAGAGTTCCAGGTGTTCACAGTGAAGACATGACCCAGAAATGTGTAGAAGATGAACATAATCAAGTAAGTTTTTTAAAAGAACTAAAAGCAGATGATCCAAGGAGGAAGCAGCAAGAAGTGAGAGAGAAAAAGGGCATGTGACAACACTTGAGAGGTGAAGGAAACTGAGCTGGGTGTGACAACGCACTGGAGTTCACCAGTTTAGAAAAAAAGAAGAATATCTATCCAACAGTCATGAAGGTATGTTTTATGGAAGTTGGCAAGTCCAAAATCTGCAGGGTCAGCTGGCAACCTGGAGACCCAGGAGAGCCCACTGTGCGGATGAAGTCTGAAAACAGTCTGCTGCAGGAGTGTCCCTTGTTTGAGGAGGCCAGTCTTTTTGTTCTAGTCAGGACTTCAGCTGAATTGAAAGCAACCTGCTTTACTCAAAGTTTACCTATTTAAATGTTAATCTCATCCAAAAACACTCTCCAACTTGACACATAAAATAAACCATCACAAAGCCTGATGCACTATTTGCAGAGACAAACAAGTATTCAAAACCCAACTTTACCATACTAGGTGAACGATAACAATGCTGACCATTCATTAATTGTGATTAATACTCTAGGAAGCATTTTATTTCAACTCATTCAGTCTTCACATCCACCAGTAAGAGGTGCCAATATTATCATTTTACAGAGAGGCCACGTGAACTCTGGAAGATTGAGTATGCTTTTCAAGGACAGATGAGTCAGAGCAGGGTATGATACTGGATAATCTCAAAAGCCATACTCTTTAACCAAACTATGCTGTGACCACTTTGAGTCTCTTGTACCCAGTTTCCCTGATTGCCTGTGGAAATTAGGCATACTAAGAGCTAGTAGAGAAGAAATGGCATAAAATCAGCTAGAAAGGTGGCTGAAATTTAATAGGTGGCAAATAAATTCTAGTGTCCTTTCTTTCAAATCATCAGATGGCTTATTCTGTTATATTCATTCATTCATTCGTTCATTCATTTTGCCCATACATTTTAACCAACAATCATTAGGTCCAATGTTAATACCATTAGTAGCCTTTACAGAGAGAGATGATTTGATTCCCATCCTTCACTGATCATGGTTTGGGCATTGATGATATTCTGCATTTGTCATAAAATAAAATCCAAACCTCCCAAGATGGTGTTCCAGGCCTTTCAGTCTTGAGCTCCTGTGGCTCCTGTGCTTTGTGCGGTGATATGACACCATCATAACCCACACGTGGCCATATGCTGGGCAGACAAATGGGCTTGTGAGCGTTATAGAGCATTATACAGATATCTCAGTTCTATGCAGAGCCTCTTATTTTTCCCATTATCTTTGCTGTTATCTCTTCTGAGACTTATGGCAAGTACTACTACAGTTATAAAGTCGCATTATTTTTATTACTATGGGAATTACTACTACAGTTATAATAGCATTGTGAATTATTGTGAATATTCAGTGAATACTCAGTAAGTTATTCATTCATTTAAAAATATTTATTGAACATCTTTTACTGTGAGTTTATCTGGGAAACTAATGAAGGGCTTTGAGGAAAGGGTGATATGTTCTAACATAGATTTCAAAAATAGGATTCTGATTCTTATATTGAGAGGAGGGTAGGGACAGACAAGGTGACAGCAGAGGAACCAGTTGAGAGGCTGTTGCAATGATCCAGATGAGAAAGGAAGGAGTCTTGGGCCATTGTGGCATCTGTGGAGCTGGTGAGAAGTGCCAAATTGGATCAATTGTAAAGGGACAGGAGTTGGTAGGGGTATATGAAAGATCGGATGCCATTTATAAGAGAAAGATATCCAAGGATGATACTCGAGGATTTGGGTCTGCTCACTGTGCTGAATAGAGTGTGTGAAGAACAAGATGGGGAGGTGATGCTTAAAATGTTTCTTAAATGTCCCTGTGGAGATCATCAGTTAAATTACTTGCATAGCAGTAAGGGCATCTGAGTAGTGCAGTGGGTTAAGTGTCTAACTCTTGATTTCAGCTCAGGTCTTGATCTCAGGGTTGTGGGGTAGAGCCCCACAAGAAGTCCTCACTCAGCACAGTCTGCTTGATATTCTCTCTCCTTCACCCTCTACCCCTCCCCCACTATCTAAATAAATAAATATATAGATAGATAAATAAATTAAATATTTTAAAAATAAATAAGTAGATATTGCATATCGTGGAACTAAAATGCACCAGACATTGGATAGGGAAGTGGGAAAATAAAGCTCAAGGACTTAGTCCTGCCTTCAAGTCCCTCACAATCAACAGGAGTTATTGGAGCTGTTTTAGCACACATGTTGCAGAGGTGTGCCCAGGTTAGATGCCCAGGGGCATAAAAAAGGAGCATTAGCTATGAGCAGAATTCTGAGAGGAGCAGTGGCTTACAAGAGTCTCAAAATTCATTCAAGGCCCTGGTAGCCAATAAAATAGGGATACGATAGTAGACTAATTAATCAAAAAAGTCCATTAAAGAGAGGATCATAAAAATGATGCATACACAAGTTAAACATTTTATATTAACTTAAAACATAAAAAGATACCTTCATTTGCCAAGTTTCAGATGTACACATCCAAGATCTTGATTTGAAAACAGGTCCCCAATTAATTACTCTTCCCTTGGTCCTTTTGCATAGATAATACCCATAATGTACGGTCTTTGGTTTCCAATATGAATTTTTTGGCAGAAGAGTAAAAACATAAAAATATTTGGAAAATAATATGAAAACAGATTTCTGGGTTTTCCAACTTTTCCCCCCAGTCTTTTACTGATTCAACCATAATTTTTTCAACTACTCACCTTTGCCAAATCTTCCCAAAGCATTTATTGTCATAGAAACAACACTTTTGTCTTTGGATTCACATTTCATTACTTACACAGTAATTAGTTCAATGTATAAACATAACAGATACAACTGACACAAATATAAGTGGGTTTTTTTGTTGTTTTTTTTTTGTTGTTGTTGTTGTTGTTTTTTATTTATTTTTTTTTGAAGCCAAAGCTCTCTCTTCGGGAGCAGAGGAATGCAGATGTATTAAGAGCAGCTTACCAGTTTGGCGCCATCAAGCACACTCTAGACATTATCAGTATATTTTATTAAGAATAACTAGGTGCAATTTAACCAGCACGAAATTAAGTAAAACTCATTTCAGAGACTCCTTGGGAAGAAAGTCTCTATAAGCAGCCTCTTCTTCCACCTGTATTTCTAACACCACTTTCGGCTGCAGCCAAGGTAATTAATTTTAAATGAATACAGATGGTCCCCAATTTACAATGGTTCAACTTCAATTTTTCGACCTCAGAGTGGTGCAAAGGGGATACACATCCAGTAGAAACTGTACTTGAAATTTTGAATGTGGATCTTTTCCAGGGCAAGCGATGTATGGGACGGTCTTCTGGTGCTGGGAGGTGGCAGCGGCCATGGCTCCCTGTCAGCCAGAGATCACGAGGGTCAACAACCTACAAACAGACAACCATTTTGCATTCACACAGACATTCTATTTGTTACTTCCAGCACAGCATCTAATATATTACAAGAGACAGTTAACACTTTACTATAAAGTGGGCTGTTGGCAGATTTTGACCAGCTGTAGGATCATGTCAGTGTTCTGAGCATGGTTAAGGTGGGTGTGGCTAAGCTGTGAGGTTTGATGGGTTAGGAGTATTATGTGCATTTTCAACTTATGATATTTGCAACCTAGGGAGGGTTTATGGGAATGTAACCTCGTCATAAGTTGAGGAAGAGCTGTAGGATTTGGAACACACCTGCTATAAATTATCTTGATTTTACCTCTCTGGCTTCAGGGTAATATTACTAGTAAACATTTCTTGATTGCCCTCAGCTACCTTCTATGTGTTAACTTATGCTGAACTCAGAGAACCCCATGAGATGGGTACTATTACTGTGCTTATTTGATAGTTTGGCAAAGGGGACACAGAGAGGTAAAGTCCAAATTCCCTAGTGGCATCAAGAATACTATTTCTTGTCTCCTTTCTTCTTTCTTTGCCTGCACAGGCAAAACACTAGAGCAGCAGAGGAAATTTTTTTTTCCTGTGAAAGACCAGGTAGAAAATATTTTCAAATTTATGCACCATATAGTTCTATCACAACTACTCAACTCTGCCATTATATCATGCAAACAACCACAGGTAATACATAAATAAATAAATGTGGCCTTGTTCCAATAAAACTTTACTTAACGAAACAGATGATGAGCTAAATCCGATTCCTGCACCGTAGTAAGCTCTAGATAAAGGGAATTATTCACCATTTATTCAGCAAACCAGATAATCCTCAGTCAGATCACTCCCCACCCTTATGTAGTTCATTTACATAACTCATTACCTTGCTGTAGTTGATTATTGTTTTGTATTAGATATGATAAGCCCTAAAATTATATGGCTATCAAAGTAGAAACTTATTTCTTACTCATATTAAGTCCAAAATGGCTGTTCTAGCTAGGAGCGAACCTCCTCGGAGTGGAGGAGATTTAGAGATCCAGCTTTTTTCCACCTGGAATTTCATCTCCAGTAAGTGGATTCCAAGGTCATTCTGGAAACAGGGAAGCACAAAAGACCATGCAAAGGAAGGCTAGAGGTAGGGAGTGTAGCCACAGATGCAGAAAGGAAACACCATCTAATAAACATCTTTAAAACCAAGTAAGATTTTTAAGGAATGATGTGGGTAGAGCTTAGGGAAGAGCACAAGCCAACTTACATATCTGCACAGGAGCAGAATGTTCTGGCTGGAGTGTAGAGCACGCATGATGAATAGTGAATCAGGACACACCATGCAAGGGTATGCATAGTGTGTAAATGTCAGAGTACAGATAGCATTTAAATAGTCAACAATGGAAGCATACAAAAGAATTTCCAACTCTGATTTGAGACTCTCTGGCCCTGCTAAGGACAAAACCTGTTTGGGGAATTAAGGAGGCCATTTGAAAGGTGGATGAGAAAGGGGATCAGGGAAGCAAGAGGCACAGTAAGAGGTCATAGGCGTAATGGAGTTCACATTACAGTTACCTAAATAAAACCCAGAGAGCGGTGTGATGTGATGGAGGAGAAAGAGCACTGGATTTGAAGGTAGGAAACTTGAACGTCAAGCTTGGCCCCGGCAATAAACAGTTGTTACCTTGAGTAAATCACTTCTCATCTCTGGGACCCAGAGTCTTTATTTCTCATGGAAGAAAGTCAGGGTACAAGAAAACAGAAGCATCTTCTTTCTGCACTAACATCCAGGGGCTTGGCAAAAATTAAAACTAAACAAAGAACATCTCTACTACCTGTAGTCCAGATGCAGAATCTAATCACAAATGCGAGAAGACTCACTCTAGAATGAACCGAAGGTTGTAAATGAGAAGCTTCTGCACATTATCACCTCCACGTGGTCTGTGAAAGAGTTAGTTGCCTCAGGGCAAAAATGAATGTACCCCTTTAAGAACACCTAAGGGGACCTTTATTTCTACTGATAATCATGTCCATTAATTTATTCAACTTGCTTGCACTATTTTTTCTCCTATTGTCTGGAATCCATCAAATGTTTTGCCCTCTCACAAGAATTGCTGATGGCCATTGATCGATTACTTTGTTTACAGAGGCTTGCAATGTCCCAGCTTTAAAATAAAATTAAAATGAAAAAAAAAATCCTAAAGCAACCCTGCAGCAATTGGGAAATTAATCGTTGGTTTCCAAAGCATACCGGAGGCTGAGATTAAAAACATCAGCCCTCATCTCCCCCTCCGAAGGATCACAGCATATAGGGGCAGCTATTCACCACCAGCAAATTATTTCAGAGTTTCAAGTGAAAGCTAAGTAAACCCTTTTCCTCCTGGCTGCTCTCAGAAACATTCCCTACAGCACTCGGCCTCGACACTGATGACTACCTCAGATGTGCTTACACAAAACAGAGCAGTTTGGAAGCCATTTTGATAAATGATACTTTCCTTTCAGCAAAGGCTGGACATGGAGGTGTTGTCACTTGTAAGTGCATCTAAATTGCCAGGCACAATTAAGGCATCATCTAAGCTCTAGGAATGTTTTGTCTGATTCAGAAACAGAGAGGCACTTAAATCATAGGTCTTGGCCAGACACATAATAAGAGTGTGAAGATTTTTCTTAGTAAATGCCTCTCAAACCCTGGCCCACCCTGGAATACCCATATCTCTCTGTCTCTCTATGCATCCCACATATATCTCCTGAGTCATATCAGCCGTGAGACAGATACTAAGTGTGGGTTACAGTTAGAAATGTACCAGGACCAAAACACCCCTCAGATTTCCTGAGATTTTAAAACTTCGTCAACTACTTTAGTAGCTTGATGTCTGAACAAACAAACAAACAAACACACGTGACTTTGATTCTTGCTACCAAACATGGCAGCAGCAAAGTGCACAGTAAAGGACAGGGAGCCAGGAGGTGGAAGGAAAAGAGGAAAAAAATTTATGTTTTTGACTTGTAGAAGCATAGTAGATTTGCTCTAACATTGAAACAGAGAAAGTTTGAGGAGAAACGGGAGCTGGGACATGGGGAAATGGGGAGATGTTGGTCAAAGATTGCAAATTTCTAGATAGAAGATGGGTAAGTTCCAGAAGTCTAGTATTCACCACAGTAGCTGTAGCTAACAATGCTATGTTATATACTTGAAAGGTGCTAAGAGAGTAGATTTTAAATGTTTCCACCATACACACGAATATATATATTGCAGTAATGCAATGTGATGGATGCGCTGACTAACCTATTGTGGTCAATTCACAACATACACAAATATAAAATCATCCTGTTGAACACTGTAAGTTTAAACAAGGTTATATGTCAATTGTGGCTCAATAAATCTCAGAGGAGGAAAAAGTAGAAAGAAAGAGAAGGAGAGAGAGAGAGAGAGAGGTAGGAGGGAGGGAGGGCAAGGGAAGGAAGGAGAAAAGGGTAGATCCAGGAGAGAGAGAGAGAGAGATACGCTTGGAAGCAATCTAGAAGTCTAACTTTTTATCCTAGAACCAGCAAGCTCAGTACATGACATGTGACCAGTACCAAAGAATAACAGATACAATCAGGTTCTCCTCATTCTTGGTCCCTTTACTGCTTTTTCTGAATCTAACATCTAGCTTTCACTCTCCATTATGATCTGGGCCCTTCTTTGAGCCCAATCCATAGAACTAATTTTCTAGCTTTGAAGTCATTTCCTCACTTATAGCCATATTTCACATTCATTCATCTTATTTCAACCATGGTCTCTACAGGTTAATGGCTTGCACAGTCCTCCCCATGGTGAAGACTCTATCCTGGATGTAGGGCTTTGTGGTCAGGGTTTGCAGCTAACCTATTACAGCCCTGCAGGTAAGTCTCAAAGACTGTCCAAAAGGACATGGCAAAAATTGGACGAAGGTGGCATGAACTCTGGATCCAAGGAATATGGCAGAAGGAGGAACTTGTTTCAAAAGGAAAAATAAATCCACACTCTACTCATTGGTAAATTTGGCCCTGCTGCCCAGGATGACAAAGTTAATAAATTGGCATGACCAGTAAAATGTGACAGAAACCCAATAGGTCTAATTCTGACAGTTGCTGGTTTTCAATCTTCCAATTCAAGCAGAACTAACACAAGAATGAAGCCTGGAACTGTGCCTTCTATCTTTCACTGAGTACTGCCGTCTGATTCTTGATTAGGTTCTTTTAGGACAGAAAGCATCCTCCAGGTAGTCATAAGACCAAGACCTTTGGAGTCACAGAGGGCATGGGTCTATGACTCAATTCTGATATTCATTGAGTTTGGGGCTCTGATCAAGTTCTTTAAGTAATCAACATTGTAATTTCCTCATCTCTGAAATGGAGAAAGAGAAATACTTGGCATTACTGTAGTGAGAATTTAGGAAGTCCCAGTGCATACCACATTGCTCTTCAAAGGCCCATTCGTTTCCTGTCACTATGATATTAAAGAAAGAAGTAACCTCAAAAATTAGCATTTTGTGAATTAGAAAAGTTTAGGGTAATTACGAGTCCAAACAGTTAGCTTGTATCAGAGTCTGAGTAGAACTCAGGGTATCTAATATTAATGTCAATTTTAATATTAATAATTATAATAGCAGATATAAATTGAGTGCTGCATTTTAAACTTAATCATATAGTTTAATTAATTTTGAATAAGTAATCCATTAAGTTCGTTCAAAATAAAAAGGATAAAAAGTACTACAGTGAAAAATTTCTCTCCCTTATCTGTCTACCCTCTCCTGAACAAGTAACCCCTATTAATATAGTTGCTCATGTATCTTTCTAGAGTTTCTCTATGCATAAGAAAGCAAATAAAAGTATATATATCTTCTTATTTTTCTTCATTTTTATACTAAAAGTACCATGTTACAGAACTTGTTTTCTTAAATTTACTATATTTTAGAGATATTTTCACATGGACATTTTTTCTCCACTTTCTTTTATGGCAACTTAGTAGTTGGTTACATAAAAGTACCATAATTATTTTCACGAGTGCCCTATTAATTGGCATTTACATGGTTTCCTTTCATGTTACTATAAACAGTGCTGTGGTGAATAATCATTTATAAATAGTCTTACATATGAGTAATGAACATGATAAGATAAATTCCCAGAAGTAGAATTCATGGAACAAAAAAGCATACGAATTTATAATTGTGATAGACACTGCCCTTCATATGGGGTTCTACATTTCTATCAGTAATATGTACAAGGGTCTGTTACCCCATAGTTGTTTTTTTAAAAGTATTTTATTTATTCCTGAGAAACACACAGAGAGAGAGAGAGAGGCAGAGACACAGGCAGAGGGAGAAGCAGGCTCCATGCAGGGAGCCCGACGCGGGACTCGATCCCAGGACCCCAGGATCATACCCTGAGCCGAAGGCAGACACTCAACTACTGGGCCCCAGGCATCCCTGTTTCCCCACAGTTTTGTCAAAAAATACAATCCCTACCTTTTCAACCTTTGACAATAGGTAAACATGACAACTCAGCATAGTTTTGACTTCCATGTGTCTTATTGCGAGTGATGCTAAGCATCTTCTCATAGGTTAAAGAACCCTTTCTGTGAACTTTCTCTTCGTATCTCTTTTGTATTAAGGATTTTTCCCTTTACTCTATTAAAATGGATGGAAGGTTTTCCTCTTTGTCTCTAATTCAGTTTTGTTTTTGTTTTTTTTTTACCAATGCAAATGATTTTACTTTTTTATTTGATGGTTTCTTCTGGAGTTTGAATTCCGATTAGAAATTTCTTTCACATTCCAAGATGACCAAGTACTTCTTCTCCCCTAGGCCTTCTTTCATTGACCCCAGACCACCCAATAGCTCAGGATCACACCTTGTGAAGGTTTTAGCTCAAATGTCATCTTCTCAAAGATGTCCATTAGCCCTACTTGAAAATGCAAACTCTCTCCCCATGCAATCCCTGTTGTCTCATTCTCCTTTCTTTCTCTCCATAGCAATTGTTCATCTCTTTTATGTGCATTTTAGTTTATCAATTTATCTTATTCATTAGTTTGTTGTCCATCTCCTAACTTCTCCACTATGTAGGCCTAAAAGGAACAGGGGTTTTGTTTCTTTTGATCAACACAATACCCCCAGCACTTCTTCTATATCCTGGCATATGACTGGCACCCAGTAATACTTCTTGAATGAAAAAAATATTTTTTTCCACTATGTTTATGGTTTCATTTTTATATTTAAATCTTCAATCTCTCCTAATTTTAACCCAGTTTATGGTATGAGTTTCAGATCCCACTTTGCAATTTTTATATGATTAACTCATTATTCCAACACTATGTATCAAATAACTGTATTGTCCCAGCTACTTTAAAATGACTCCTGTCACCATGCTTTTATATATTTTGGAATTTGTCTTATACATATGTAATTTATTTGCACTTAATTCACACAACAATGATCTCAGTACGTATTGTTATTTTGATTTTATAGATAGGGAGATTAAGATCCCTTGAGGACAATTGACTCATATAACAGGAAGTCACAGAATCACAGCTAGATATACATGCCAAATGGTAGCAGAGCATCCATCCAACCTCAAATACTACCTTCATTTTATACCCTGTGGAATCCTCCATGGTACTCTCTAGACAAGACATGACAATGTATGCTGCTTTTCATGAAAGCAAACTGTGAACTGCTTTGAACAACAAATTTTCATGCATATGGAGTCATAGAATATAATTAATTTGGATGCCAGAGACACTCAGAAGGAAATGTTGCTTCTTTAACACCACTAAAAAATCCCATGCTCTAGGCCCTGGAGGCCAGAAAAGCTCATCTCAGACCTGGATATTCTCTACGCAGGATAACAAAAAACAAAACAAAACAAAACAAACAAACAAACAAACAAAAAAGAAAACAAGCTCTCAAATATAAAATAATAAATTCAAATGTTCATGATCAAAGAATTTATAATTTTACACTTTTTACATATTGAATATATTATGTTATATATATGTTATGATATATGTATATATATATATATATATTTTAAAGATTTTATTTATTTTTTCATTAAAGACACAGAAAGAGAGGCAGGGAGCCTGATGTGGGGAGCCTGATGCAGGACTCAATCCCAGAACTCTGGGATCACGGTCTGAGCCAAAGGCAGATGCTCAACCGCTGAGCCACCCAGGTGCCTTGTTATATAGTTTTTAAATTTATAATTTATTAAGAAAAGTATGTTAGTAGGAACCCCACAGGCTTTAAGGTTTTTCCCATGGAGAAGGATGCCTGCATAAGACTTCTTCTGTAATGGACAGATTTTGGGGCTGAGCAACTCACAGTAATAATAGTAATTGCATTCATTGAGTAGCATCAATAGAGGCAATGGGATTTATGTAGAATAAAATATTGTTGTTTGTTCAAAAAAATACTAATATGATTATTTCCCTACACATATAAGAAAACCAAGACTTGGAAAAAGTAGAGAACTTTTGCCTTGCCTCAGGCCTCTCAGCTAGGGATGGTAGATCCAAGACTCCACACAAGTCTCACAACAAATATATGATTTTCCCACAACACACTGCTGCTCCCAATCTTGTGGCTGTCCTCATTTTGGTATGGTTATTGAGCAAAGCAGGGCCCACTGAAGGATCTAAGATGTTATTGTAGTACCTGCTAGCATACTTTTCATTTTTCTTACTCTCCTTGCCTCACTTCAGTGAGACACTGAGGGAGGAGTCTCCTTTGCTTGGGCCCTTTAAGCCATCCCAGCCCAACAACGTGCCCCATACCAGCTGGCCCTACAGATTAAGTGGGAAATAACCACTGTTGTTTCCCTCCATCATCTAGGTTCACCTTCTGTCTCCTGACCTCATTTCATCCAAACTGGACTCTGAGTGTTGGCACCAGGTTTAGTCTGATTTATAGACCAAAACTTGGACCATGGAGTTTCTCAATGATTTTCCTATGATGAATGATTTTCCTTTGATTTAAATCTTAACTCCTCTGTTGCTTTGACTTATCTGACCTCTCCAACTCTGGGTATTTAGGGGAAGTTTCAGGTAGGAAACATTAACTCTAGAACCAGAGGTAGGGCCAGGTCCCCTTATGCTCAAACTGCAGGATGGAAAGAGTCAGGCAGGTAAGTCTAAGACATGTTCACTCCATAGCCTTCCTGATTCTGCCTTCAGTCTTCTCTAGTCTCTTCTCAACACAGTGGGAAGACATTGTTCTCCTCAAAGCCTTCTGCGGGCTCGCACTGATTCGAGTAAAGAACAACATAGGGTTTGACAGATCTGCGCTACCTTCCCCAGCTACGGAATCTGTGCTACCTTCTCCAGCTCCCTGGCTGCATCTCTGACTTTTCTTATCATTTTATTCAGCCACATTCATCTTATTATCGCTCAAACTCTGCAAATATACCTCTCACTTAGGGTCTCTGTTTCAACACTTGCTGTTTTTTGCTCTTTCAAATGCTGCCTTCTCAATGAGGCTTTCCAAAAATATATTACTTACAATTACAACCCCTTCAGCCCCTCATATCCCAACCTCTTCCATGCTTTCGCTTTTTCTTAACATTCAACATCTAAACACACACACACACACACACACACACATTTCTTTTAATTATTATCCCACTCTCCACACCAGATTATAAATTCCATGAAAGCAGGGATTTTGTGTGTTTTGTTCACTGCTGTATTCCTAATGCTTCAAATAATGCCTGATACTTGCTAAGTAGTTAATAAATAATTATTGAATGAATGAATGAATGAATGAATGAACAAAATGGCAGCCAGGGAAGATATCTAAGCGGTAAAGAGTATTCTGGTAGATTCTATGGGTAGCACAGATAAGGAACCAATTATGAGGGTTGGGTAGTCAGATTTTGACTTGTAAATGCTATATTTATAAATGTTTTATACTGAGTATTTAGAGAAGATGTTTACTTCCATTTCTTTGGAAGAAGAGAAAACCATGATCCCGTTCCCTTAAGGTAATAGCTCTAGCCTAGGACAAAAGATCCCCTAAAACAAGAACCATGGAAAACTGAGAGTCCCAGAAGTGTATATTATGTATGCAGTATGGTATTGCTTTGTTTGATGGCAGTGTTGCCCCAGACCCCTTGAGTATATGTGACATATAGTGTACCCATTCAATATTTTAAACAATTGAATTTCAAATACATCTGACTCCAAGGAGTTCAGATAAGTGGCTTTGAACTTGTATTTTCACAAGCAGATACAGTGAAATTATAAATAAAAAGAAGATTATAGAGTTCAGAATTTGGCATCATTGGGACAGGAGTTACAGAGGCACAGATTTCCTATTTCTAAAATAAATATGTCAACAGTTGATTTATGATTTCCAATATTACTGATTGTGAATCACTGACTATAGTCCCGTTCCCACAGACCAACGTGAACAATGTCTAAATCTGATGGGCAGGGATTGGGGTGAGAATCTGCATAGAGAAGATTTTAACCTAAATAGGTTAACCAATGAATTTGGACATAATCTAGAAGATGAGTAATTGGATTTCAAGCACAATCTCCCCATATTTTGGTGGAAGTTATAATTTTATTGAAGTCTTTTTATGTGATCAGCCTGTGTGGCCAGTTCTTTTGCTTATTAATGATTATCTTTTACATTCAAATGAGGGAATAATTTTGACCTTCAAAGATCAAGGTTCTGGGACTCAGAGAGGGAAATGAAATTAGACTAATATCAAGCCTTATCAGCATCCAAAGACTCAGTAGGTGAGTTCTATTGTTTCCTAGATGAACCAATAATCTAATTTGCAATATTAGCAGATATGACAGCCAGACTGGGACAAACAGGGAAAGCAAGTTCATGAAACACAAGACTATGTGTAAGTCAGCTCAAAAACCAGTAAGTCTTTATTTGAATGAGCATGGTTAGAGTATGAAGTCTAGGAAGTAGGATTTTTTGGATGATGAAGCTCGGAATATCTGTTGAGCTTAAAACTTCAAAGCTTAGTCATCATTCTTGCCCTTAATTCCCAAAGAAGGAAGATGTCAGCCACTCGGGCCAGGCATACTGGTGAGCAGTTTCAGAGAAAAAGCCTCCTGATATAAATGTCCATGTCTTAGACAGTTGTACTCTGGAAACTGAGGTTTAAGAAAATAGCAATGTTTCAGAACAAAGGGGCAGATCCCAAAGAAACTCAAAAATTAGATCACAAAAAGGCAAGTTGAGATTTTCATTTTGAGACAGGATGTTCTTTGGTTATCCAAAATTCCCTAAGCAATTAGAAGAGCAAACTGTCCCTTTCCCTGGCCTTGGGTGAGAATGGAGGCAGCACAGGAGACATGTCATACCAGGTTGAAACTCTCTGACTGCCCCCCTCACCCCCTACTTAGTTCTTAGGAGAGTGTGCTGAGCTCACACTGCTCCCTGCCTGAACTGATCTCTTTTCTTCCTTACAGCAGCATCCACTCCACTGAGAAGACTTCCTGCAGGCCCGAGACACCCATGAGCCCTCATTCCCTTGACCTCCTATTACAGCTTGCCTATTCTTCCATTGCAGCATGCTCAGTCAAGGATGGGATCTTTCTTGTGTCTGTTCCCAGACCATACTGTGTAGACCTTGAGGGCAGGGACCACGTTACATCTTCATAGGTCCGAAACCTACAAAGGACTTTACCTGCGGAGAACAGGTTCCTCAAAAGGGGGCATTTCCTGAAGCCAATGGAGAATGGCAGCTGGTATATGTCTATTTGTTATGTGTGTGTTTAAGACACCAGGTTTTTCTCCCACTCTGTTTCATTTGCTGATGAGTAATCACTTCAACCTGAAGAAAAATATTTTATTATTGGGAATTTGATTAACTCTTAGCTCTGTGGGTGTGTGGACACTCTGTGCTTGATATTAAGGTTAGAATATCAGCATTGGGAGCTAATTTAATTTTGATGTCTCATTTTCCTCTACTTTTTCTCCTCGGTAAAGTGCCAACAAATTGGAAGTTAATCCTGCTTCTAAAATTACCCAAAGTACACGACAAATTTGTTTGCAGGAAATACAGACAGAAGATCACCTGATTCTGCTGTGTGCTTTGCAATGAGGCTGATTGGACAAATGTCATGATATGCCATTACTATTTTTAAAATCTAGTGCTGTATGTCAGGCTCAGTGTAGTCCATTCTTCTGCCTTTTCTCAAGCAGAAAAGGCTGAATTATGCGGATCTCTGGCTAACAAGAACTTGTCTGTGCTAGAGCAAATGCTGGAAAAAGGTGCCTTTGTCATGTGGGGAATCTGTCTTATATGTACTGGTGCCTGGTGTGGATCAATGGCTCCATACACGTTGTTGAAAAAAAGGAAGAAACAAAGGATGGAGTGGAGGAAGGACAGAGATAATTATCAACACATTGAGTGTATCTGTTAAGTATCTTATATTTTATTAAAACATATGTAATCTTCATTATACACTTTGAGGTAGCTAATGAAAGACAAACTGAGGGGTAGAACCATCCTGTAACCTGCCCCAATTCTACACTTGTCCAGAGCACATGATCCTATATGGACACAATGGAGATTAAAAGTAGTTAAAGGGCTGATAGTGGAATCCACGAACGGCAAACTTGGGTCAGCTAACTTGTCTCTTTGAGCCTCAGTTTCTTTATCCATAAAATGGGATTGATAATATCTATGTCATGGTATCTATGTCCTGTGGACATCCAGAGGAATAAACGAGATGATGTTAGTAATCCACTCAGCATAGTCCAGTACAAAGGAAATGTTTGACACACAGTTCGACCAAGTTTTAGTGGTGTCAGAGCTGCTTGGGATGTTATTTTTAGGATCACTGTTTTTGTTGTGGCTCCCTGACTTAAATCCTTTTAGGGCTGGTGCCAAATATAAATGAGGAATGAATGATGCTTTGACCTAAAAGCTTGTAGTAGGAGGACTGGCTCAGAACTGCTTATGGTACCTTTTCTTGTGAATAGAAGGTGAACAGAAGCAGACTTTGAGTCAGTTGACAACAATAAATCACAGCTTAAATGCATCCGACAGGGCAAACCCATAATTGCTTCCTTTGTTGCTCACAATTGTTCATTATGGCTTGGAAAGGCCCCCAGATCGTATAAGGTATATCTGATGTAAAATATCATTAGCTATAGCTCCTTCCGCGCCCTCACCTTTGCACATTATTGAAAAGAGCTGGGAGAGAAGGTGACCAGAACCAAAGCAATTCACAGCACCACAAAAAAGTGACAGTTTAGCATGAATACAGAGCTTTTTAAGCTTTGTCCCCAAACACTGATGGAGCACCTACACCATACTCTGTCTCTAAGTGAGGCGTGTCACCCCACCCGCCCTCCCAGCCTAGAATGGGCACATGACGACATGTGCTCTCCCTGGAGACCTCTCACCCAGCACCTCCCACAGCATCCCATGCTGGCCAGAGCGAAGTATTTATGGCCTTGCAAAGATGGTCAGTCTAAATATCTCACTCTCAGGTGGAAGGAGCGGTGAGCTTCTTGTCTAACCTGGGATTACATTCTCCAAAATACCAGTGATCTAACTGGGCTAGAGTCTGGTTCACCCACCTGAAAACTCAATGGTCTCCCTTCCACATGGTCTGCCTTTCCACTCTCCTCCACTGCAAGATGTACCCATATTTGTTCAAATATCACAACAGTAATAATAATAATAATAACAATAATAGTAATGAGAGTGATACACACCAAATAAGCTCCAGGCACTGTTCTAAAGTAACTAATTTCAACTTCAAAACAAAGCTACGAGGTACACGGTACCTCCATTTTACAGATAAAATAACTGAGTCACAGAGAAGTGAAGACACGGGACAGATCATAGCACTGACGATGTCAAGTGGAGAGAAGTGCCTATGTTTCATTGTCTCTTGGGTTGGCAGTTAGGATAGGCTGAGATGATAGCTCCACCATCTCGGCAACTTGACACAACTGGGGTTTACAACCTCATCACTACATATCCCACTTGGGCTGATGGGGTCTTTTGTTGCATATTGTCTTCACTCAAAAACTCAGGTAAATGTTGTCTATATCTTCTCTGTGCTTCCTTGGCCAATGTCATCAGAGGAAGAGATTACAGTTGTGTCCTGTACTGGAAATGCAACACTTCTTTCCAGAGGCAATACAATCAACCCACAATTTAATTCTTCAGTACCCCCCATCCCACCAAATACCTCTGGTCTCTGCAGATCTCTCTGCCCGGTGGTAGCTGCAATGGGTCTCTCCTGTTAGACACTTGGGGATCATCTGTGTTTCCTGTTGTCCTATGTCCCCCAGTGGTTGGCAATCACTCACAGTGCACTCACTGTCTAGATGTTGCCCAGGCATCTAGATGCTTCCTCTCCATCACTATGCTTTCTGTCCTTGGGTGGGTTTCTGTTATCTCTCCTCTGGACCACTGCAAATGCTTCCTGACTGCTCTCCCGGCCTCCTGATAGAAAGGAACAAAGAGGTGTCCAATGCACTCCATTCTCCCCCTCTCTGAGACAATTACTCCCTTCCCGTTTAGCTGCTTACTTGGGTATTTGCTCCACCTCAGTGATGTTTGGGTCTTCCTGAAGTGGTAAATGAAATTTGTTTGCACAAGCAAAGTTGAATCTATTATGGATTTCTAGGGTAACTACTATTTATAAGCATTTGTTTTAGAATCATATAGACTAGGAATCATAGCTCTGTGGCCCCCACAAGCACTGGAAGTCACTGAAGTTCCCTGAATCCTGGTTTCCAGATTTGAGAAATGGGAAAAATAGAAATAATATTTATCTCCCAACATTTTGATCAGAAATATGTGAGAGCATGTTTGTAAAAAGTCTAGCACATTTCCTAGAGCAGAGTAGAAAATGTTCATTGCCTCTGAAGTACACAAAGTATTCACCAAGTGTGAGCTGGGGAGTAAGAGCAAGTTGGTCTTTGCTCTCTTCTTAGAGAAACAGGAAAGTCTATGAGGTAAGTGTAGGCTCTGGAGCTAGACTGGAGAGTGCACATGCTGAATGTGCTGCTCTATCCTCTCTCTGTCCCAGTTTTCTCTGGGTGTAATTATGGCACCTATACTAATTGTGAGGTTATTGTGAGGATCAAATGAATAAATGCATGTGGGAAGCTTACAAGAGGGATTGGCGCATATTAAGAGTTAGTAAACATTCGTTGTTGTTTTTCACCTTCAAGAATTTAGGAACAGGTTGAAAATGTAAGATTTGTGCAAATAAGAGCTTGTAGAATCCCACAAGAGACCACGTGAAGCTTCCCAGGGCAGAGGGTGCTCATGCTGGAGAGAAAGGAGGTAGATGTTTTATGAGATCTTGAAGAATCTTAGCTGAATCCTAGGTCATTTAGGAACCATGGAGGGATATAACAATGAAGTCATAAGAGGTTTTTTTTTTTTTTTTTTTTGAGAATAACTACTCTGATCATTTCCAACTCAATGAGAAGAAATGACATGGTGGCCTATCAATGAGGTGACACATAGTGCCTTGACTTAGTCTTCCATGCAGCCAGACATACATTTTTATTATTGTTGTTTAATCTAAAAGCCCTTTCCTAAATAAATAAATAAATAAATAAATGCCCTTTCCTGCATCTTTAGCTTTATGAAATAGAAATGCAGCTACATTGACACATCTTCTGACCCTTTGATCCATCATTCTCCAATGACCATACTCAGGAATAGTCTAATTGAGTGCCTGAAGACATATGTGTCACAATTGCCCAAGGCCCTTTGCTATGACAATGGTACTGGCTGTACTTCAGTAGCCCAGGAACTGTGCTTAGTTCCTGAAAGAGCAAATCCCACTATACCAAGTATTTGATTGCTGTAGCTAAATTTGAGTCTAAAGGAAAAAAAGCAGAAAGTTTACTCTAACTTTGTCTATGGAAATGCACACCATGGGCTCAGACTATCCTGGCAGGCATTCATTCAGAATCACCCCCTGAGCCCCTGCCATCGTCAGGAGTTCTGTGGGCCTGAGGATACAAACACAGAAGAGCAGTCCACGGACTCAGAAGGATTCAATGACCCCCATGTTAGTCCCAAGTCCCCAGGCTCCATACAAGCTCAGACTTTGCTAATCAATTAGGAAAACATGTTGGCCCACAGTACTGCATTATTTTACCACAATGCAATTTCCATTTTGCATGGTATCCCTTTGGATCTGAGAACAAAGATGTTCTGACCTGGAAAGTGGCTCAATCACTCAAGTTCTTCCTATCTTGATTACATTCTTATTGTAAACTGCATAGCCAGCTTGTCTGCTTTTCTTTCTTACATCTCATGTTCCCTGCAGAAGCTCATAACTTGGGATGAATACAGACTTGTGCCCTCAGCCCTTGACTTGTCAGATCCAATCAATATCATTGTTGAGTCACCTTAGGATAGAGCAGTGGCCTGAGAAGTAGGGCAGAGGTCCTGGACCCTAATCATTCCCTCTTTGCCTCCCTTGATTAGTGCCAGCTACGTGCCCCCAGGTAACAGAAGAAACAGATGCCTCTCTTGCCCCCTCTTTCCAAAGCCATGGGGATCAGATTGTGGTTTCATTTTGCTCATGGCCAGACTTCAGAGCATTGTGTAGTTAGAAGCCTGAGGTTTAATGTTCAAGAGCAAGGAAAGGAAAGAATAGGATTTACCGCGAATATCTCTTTTCTGAAAATTAAAAATGTCGAAACTCTGTTATATGTAACATGATGCTCTCAATGCCCACGCTGCTCCATTTCACGGTGCTTGTGAGAACTAAAGCAACATGAGCCAAGAGAGCTTGGGGGAGATCACTGGGCACCCAACAGGTGCTAGAGTTTATTCTTGAGCAGGTTGGAAGGAATATGAACTTTGAAATCAGATGTCACTGGGCTCCAATCACAACCGGTCCACTGTAATGAATCCTAAAAACCCAGAGCCCTTTTTTCTCAACCTGCAGTGTAGTGAATATCTAGTGCAGTGATTCTCAAACTTGACTGCATGTTAGATTCATCTAGAGAACTCCCAAACCCTGATGCTCAGGCTGAAACCTCATTGGTTTTATCAGAATATGTCGGGTGGGACCCAGACACCAGTATGTCTTGAAGCCTCCCTCTACTTCCAGCAGTAGGCAAGTCACACTGAGAACCTCTGGTTTAGTGCCATGAATGTGAACTATTAGCTGCTCACTCCCCAAACTTCTAATATCCATGCGTTATGATCACTCTGTTGTCACTTTGAGTGTCTGAGGTCAAGTCACTTTCTATCTCACAGTCTTCGTTCATCTCATCATTTATTAAGTAGGAATAATAATTGGATTGTTGTGAGATCAACCTGAATGGCCTGAGTGATCTCTGTGAACAGTGCACTGCTGGGGAGATGTTACGATGTCACTAACCATGCCTGTTGAGGTCCCTTAGTCATTAGAAGGCCAAGAAGCGAGAACATACATGGTTCGAAGCACATCATTCCAATCGCCTGGAAATAAATACACAAACTACTGATCTTCTGACAAAAGGGACTCCTACCACTCCTGCTTCGCAGCAGACCATAGAAGGATCTGGGTTCAAGCTGAGCCTAAGAATGACTCTCACTGTTCAGAGAGTTCCTAGTGAATCATATGATAGCTGGTTGTTTTTTTTTTTTTTTTTTTCCCCTATGAAATGATCCATTTTGCCTGACTCCCAGCAGTTTCTGTGCCCAAAGAAATGAGGACAAGGGGAGGATTCAGATTCCAGAATGGCAGGCTCTTTTGTTAGAGAAGGCTGCTGGGAACCTTGCAGGCCTCCTCTGTCCTCCCTCTTGCTTGCTAATTGATTTAATGGGAGACCCTGATAGATGTATTTCAGCTCCGCAAGGGCCTGTCCAGCTGATTTATGTCATGCAAGGAGAAACTTATATTTGCTCTTCCTGGTTTCTCTTTTAATTGCTACTGAAGGGAAGGCATGTAACTTTAAGAGTAGGGCAGTCATTCATCAACTCAGCAATAGCTCATGTTGAGGTTTCGGTCTTTCAGATTTAATAAAATTCTCATTTCTTAGAGGGATGACTTCTGGAGGGCATGTGCAGAAATAATGCCCGCAGAGAAAAGCCGTTTATGTGTCTACCTTATTCCTGGCCTTTAAACTCAGCCAGGTGTATGCCCACACGGCCCGTGGAGAAGCACACACTCCCCCTTTCCCATCTTCATCTGAAGAGCCTGGCTGTGTCAGGCCAGGCAGCTCCCTCCCAGCTCCTTCACACGGATGTCAGGAAGCCACCTGGGTCAAACTCAGGCTTTCTCAGTCTCAGCGCTAGTGACACTTGGGGTCAGATGATTCTTTATTATAGCGAGCTGTTCTGAGCGTTGTAAGATGTTCAAAGGCATCTCTGAAATCTACCCATTAACTGCCAGTAGTAACCTCCCCACCAAAGTCGTGACAACCAAAAATGTCTCCAGACATTGCCAAATGTCCCCTAGGGGGCAAATCACCTTCCCTGCTCAGTTGAGAATCGCTGGTCTGGTGGGACAAGGAGAAGGGGGTCATGTCTGCCCCGACTCTGACCTCTTACGACTGTCACACTACAAAAGCCACCTCCTTTCTTAGACTCCTGGTGTCTCATGCCGAATGCACATTAGAAGGACTGAACATAACAACATGTTTGAACATGTTCAGTCAATTACAACACACGATAAAGGGACAGTGACAGCAATGATGACAACAAAGGTGACCATTGCAGTGTGTTCTCTTTGTGCTTTTAGAAGCTTCTAGCAGCAGAGAAGCTTTGGTCAGACGTGTATGGATGTTTCATACACCCGGTTTCAGACAGCCTGCTATTCAAAACCATCCCTTTCAGACGTGCATGGATCTTGCTTGTTACAGTGTCAAAGAGCTCCTCTTGTGTGTGAGTACCTGCCAGCTGTATCCTCACGGGTGAACGGGTGTGTGTATGTTTGCTAGTATAAAAGTGTGTATCACAACTGAGGAATGGGATATGTTGGGATATGTGGCAAGGGGACGGGGGCTAGCTACGTAGGACATAGATGCTGGGGCGTGGAGGATGGCTATGAATATGTGTGGGATATGTAGTCGAAGGAAGTTCGAAGGCCCTTCTGTTTGTGGTGTGTAAATATTTATTGATTGTGTTTTTGTACCTGAGCGATAGCTGTGTGCACACAATGTGAGTAATGTGGGCGAGTTTCGTGCATAGTACAAGTAGATGTGCTGGTGTGATATGTGTGTGTAAATCACACCTGTAATTTTGGGTGTGCACACATGAATGCCTGTGCGAGGTGAGGGTGTGTGTGTTCCAGGTTTGGAGGCACGTAGGAGATGACTATAGAGGATGGTATATTTATTGATTATCATGTTGTTTATGTAAACTGGGTGCACTCTGCACTAGAGATGTGTGCAGTTAGGTGTGACAGGTACATATTTGGATAGAACATGTATGTGTGAGTATGTGCTTATCAATCCTTTATTTTTAAGCCTTTACAACTCAATGCATCTCTGTCGAATTTACTTGAATGAAATGAAAAGGAAATGCTTCCCTGGTCCCACCTTATTTCAGGACATGCCCATGCACTGCTTCCCAGACCATCCCCAAAGCGACCCTTTGCTAGTCCATGGCCCCTCTGGTAGGTTTCCCCTCCCCATGAGGAGCCTCAGCTGGCAAATGGAACAAATGGAACTCACGTGCTACTGGGAAGAGTGTCCTAACTTTGCTGTATGAGGAGCTTCCAAGTGGATTGGGTCAATCAATGAGAAACATAAAATAACTGTTTGTTGTTTGTTTTGAGTGAATAACGTGTTGGCACCCTGTCCATTCTACCAATGCTGTGGTATAGACCCTGAGGCAGCAAGCAATGAGAGAAACCATCTTGAGAATAGGAACGTGTTAACTCTGACTCCTCTTTATCTTCCCCACATTCCATGCTCAAGAGTCTTATTTTTGCATCCAACAAATGTATTTGTAGGGTTCCTGAAATGTGAGGAATCTGCTGGAAGGTCTGGAGGCTCAGTGGTCACCAAGAGATGACCTCTGCCAAAAGTGTTCATGATAAATTAGAGGGAAAAAAACAAGTGAGAGACAGATTTCAGTTTGGGGTGATATGCCATAGGAGATGCTGACTGGGGGCAGCCTGGGTGGCTCAGCGGTTTAGTGCCCCCTTCAGCCCAGGGTGTGATCCTGGAGTCCTGGGATCAAGTCCCAAGTCAGGCTCCCTGCATGGAGCCTGCTTCTCTCTCTGCCTGTGTCTCTGCTTCTCTCTCTCTCTCTGTGTCTTTCATGAATAAATAAAATCCTTTTTTTAAAAAACACAAAGAGATGCTGAGCAGGTCTTGGGCTTGCCTAGGCCTGAGAATGTGGGGGTGGGGAAAGCAGGCAGGACATCTCCCTGAGGTCACAGAGGAGGTGTTCGTGGTCCATCCTATTGACAAGGCAAGAAGGGAGTTCTGAAGGGCACTGGCTGATGTGTCCCTCCTTGTAACTGGCAAATAACTCGGAAACATGAATGCAGAGGTGCTTTAGAAAAAAAAAAAAGAAAAGGTGCTTTAGGCTTGCATTTTACCTGCTGAAGGAAGCCACCCAGGAGCTCGTACACAGGAAAGGCATGAAAACCTCTGTGTGACTCTACTCACTTTTTTCCCACCTCTGAATTCGTCTGTCAGGAAGTATAAAAAGAATTCCTGTCTGAGGCAGAAATCCTCTCCATCCCACATACCTCTCGTGTCTGGTATGTCCAGGTGAGGTGGAAAAATCCCGATGTCATTTGTTTTTGTGTCATTTGCTTTTGTGGATAAACCAGCTCTAATCTATGTCCAAATACCTTGTTTAAATTTATGTTTTAGAACATTAACAAACAGCTCCTGGGAACATTTGTGTCAAAGGCAATTTGTAAATATAGCCAGAAAGTTGCCTCTGTTGCTAGGGAGAAATATTTAACTTTTGGCTAATGCCAAACTTCCTCTCTAAAAACATGCAAGGAATAAAATACTTCTCTGGTTTTTTTAAATAATAACATAAAGAAGTAGATACTTCTGATTGAATCGAAAATATCATCTGTATACAAGCATGCAGTGTGGGCCTATTTTTATTGCAATTTTCTCTTCTGCTTCATCTTCTCACATTTGGAGGATGGATAAGAACAAACCTAAGGATGGCCCCGCAGATAAAGAGAAATGTCACTGGAAAGTGTGAAATGAGGCAAGACACAAACTACCCAGTAGCTCTCAGCTTCATCACCAGGTACCCTGGTGGAGGAGCCCTGGGTGGGCAGAAGAACACCAGCCTCTGTCCCAGCCTTTCTCTAGAGGCTTTAGAGCAGAGGAAGGGGCTAAAAAATGTGCATATCTAGCAAGTTCTAGGAGATGCTGAAGCTGCTCCTAATTGTGGGGTCACCCTTTGAGAACCACTACCTAACGGATCCCAAAACTCTCTAAGCCCTTTGCAATGTGAATAACAAAATCTCAAAGTGAGATAGAAATTTGAAAGCGCATTTAAAAGTTCTAGGGGCACCCGGGTGGCTCCGTGAGTGAGCATCTGCCTTTGGCTCAGGTCGTGATCCCAGGGTCCTGGGATCGAGTTCTGTATTGGGTTCCCCACAGGGAGCCTGCTTCTCCCTCTGCCTATGTCTCTGTCTCTCTGTCTGTGTCTCTCATGAATAAATAAAAAAAATAAAATCTTTCAAAATAAATAAATAAAAGTTATTACAAGGTAGGTAGACATTCAGCCAGGATACCCTAAGTAAGAAGCGTGAGTGCAAACCAGTCCTATACACTCCTGGCTGCCACCCTAGCCTCCTTTGATCAAAGTAAACAGGCTGACATGATGGAACTGGAGGGTATTATGCTGAGTGAAATGAGTCAATCGGAGAAGGACAAACATTATATGGTCTCATTCATTTGGGGAATATAAAAAATAGTGAAAGGGAATAAAGGGGAAAGGAGAAAAAATAAGTAGGAAATATCAGAAAGGGAGACAAAACACGAAAGACTCCTAACTCTGGGAAACGAACTAGGGGTTGTGGAAGGGGAGGTGGGCGGGGAGTGGGGGTGACTGGGTGGCGGGCACTGAGGTGGGCACTTGACAGGATGAGCACTGGGTGTTGACTTGACGGGATGAGCACTGGAAATGAACTAGGGGTGGTGGAAGGGGAGGTGGGTGGGGGGTGGGGGTGACTGGGTGGCAGGCACTGAGGTGGGCACTTGACGGGATGAGCACTGGGTGTTATTCTATATGTTGACAAATTGAACACCAATAAAAAATAAATTTATAAAAAAGCAAAACAACAACAAAAAAAGTAAACAGGCTGCATCATTCCCTAAAGAAATTTCTGTTTTATAGAAACTTACATAATTTTATATCCAATTTGGCCTAAAATCTAACAGTCTTTTCCTAACAGTGAAAGACATCCAGGGGTCCGCAGAAATATTTAGAAAGGAGCATTTTATTTTATAAATGACACATATTCAATCCAGGTATCACCGACATATATAAAGAATTAGCGAAAAATGTGTATTTACCTAAATGGTTATTTCTGTCAAAGTGTCCCACATATAGCTAACATTTCCATGATTTAATATTTGCACTTTCCAGAGAGAGTTGCATTTGAAATTCAACTAACATGATTTTTCAGCAGTAAGTCTCTAGAATGTGATGCAGACAAAGCTCTGCCGACCGCAGTCAGCGGCTCTCTGGTGATGGAGCATTAACTTGCAAAGTGAGACGATGAAGCTTCCTGTAAGAACAGGTCATGTGGACCTGCTCGCATTGACTCCCGTCGGGTGCCAGGGCTGGAGGGCTCTGCTTTTCCAGCTCTGCTTCAGCCAATCACCAGGGATTTGGGGCCCTGCACTTCGGAACTCTCCATAAAAGTTTTTGAGGCTTACATCATTTGACACAACAATTTCACCTCATCTATTTGTTGACGGGCACATACTCCAAAAATGCTAGTACAAAAAAATTATTGTTTTGTAAGATCAAACACGAGATGGAACTGAAATGTTCTGCAGCAGGGCCCTGGGAAGATTAGTCACAGTTCGTTTATGTGACGAGAACTGTCAGCACTTGGCAAGGCTAAGTCGGTCTCTCCGGAGTGTGGTGGAGCGATCCCCAGAATGAAAGGGGAGAGAGAACCTATGGGAGAGAGCACACGGTGCGCTACACCCTGCCCATGGGGGGAAGCGTGCTGAAACAGTTCCACCTGCAGCCCCAGCCGTGTCCACCCCGATGTCCACTCCTCAACCTGCAGCGACATCCTGGACCTACATGCATTTTCACATTGACGTCTGACCTACATCTGCATCTACATCTACGTGTGCAATTGTATCTACGTCAACACCTGCATCTAGAAGCACATCCGTGCCCATCCTCACGTCCCCCCATCACTCATCTACATCCGCATCTACACTGATAGCGGTGGCTCTCTCTACACCACACACCTAACTCCACACGCATCTGTATCTTACATCTATGTTTAAATCTGTGCGACTGCATCTCTACCTCCACCTGCACATCCGTCTTTGTCTACTTCTCACCTACGTCTACACATGCGTCTATTCTTACCTGTGACTTAAAATCTCCAGAAAAGTATCTAAGAAGTTGCTAATCATGTTTGACGGGTGGGTAACAGGAATCTGGGCCAGGATACAGCCCGAAAGAGTGTTTCATTCACTATTTTGTACTCTTTACAGAGTTAGCTAATGGCATGGCCTAATTTTTCACTATATACGCAGACGTAAACTCTGGAAGACAGAGCAAGAGAGCGTGGTGCTGTGAAATGCCAATGGGATTTAGCCACAAGCTGGCTCCCACACTTGTGGTTTCTGTGTCTGTCCTCCAGGTCAACCCTTGGTTGAATTTGACCTTGAATTTCTTGTTGGAGTCTTGGGTTCCTGAAGAAACTCTGTTTGAACTTTACTTCTGCTATTCAACTTTCCAGCCCAAGCTTGTGCTGATGATGCTGACTGGGTTTTCATCTGGTTTCACCAATATAATTAGAGTCAATGTTACAAAGGAAAGGGAGCTTGAGAAGGTGGGTAACACCCCAGAGTCACACCACAAATGCTGATGGAGCTGAGATTTGTTTTAAAAGATTTTATTGATTTATTCTTGAGAGAGAGAGAGAGAGATTGAGAGGCAGAGACACAGGCAGAGGGAGGAGCAGGCTCCATTCAGGGAGCCTGACGCAGGACTTGAACCCAGGACTCCAGGATCACTCCCTGGGTTGAAGGCAGGTGCTAAACCGCTAAGCCACCCAGGCTGCCCCGGAGCTGAGATTTGAATCAGGTCAGTCTGGAAACTTCCCCAGCCAGACATTTCCACCTTCTCTGTGCCCTTGGGTCCATCCTGAAACTTACAGCTTATCATGATTTTAGGAATGGGTGACTGGGGACAACCACATGAAAATTTTGCTCATGTTCTTTGTGTCATTTTAAATACAAAGTTTTTTTTCTCCATCACTCCACCACCCCATAGGCCTTGTCTTGGTTCCTCTACCTCTCTTCCTTTCTACATTTGCTCTTCTTTCCCCCCATTGAATGCGTGGAGTCAGACTAAAGTGCATGCCTATGCATTTTTCATCAATCTGGCAAGTTTCTTAAACATTTGGTATAAATAAATCACCACCATATAATTTATTATGAATAGCATCAACCTGGGGTACAATTCTGCTATGAAAGAGTCAGCATGTTTTATAATTTTCAATACGGGGATTTTTTTCTCTCTCTCTGTCCTTTCTTCTGAAAGCAATTTTAAAGTGTTTCTCATATATGTATATGTAAATGTCATTATTCTCATGTTCTTCCACCATTCATCTCTGAGCTGCCTCCACTCAGCTCTGTCATGGGAGAAGGTGATTGATCATCTCTGTTCTCACACTCAAGAGAACAGAACAAAAATGAATCCACATGGCAGTCATAACAACAGACATCCAGAGTGAGAAGTACATCCGGGGCCGGTGGGTAGGTCAGAGTTCTGCTTTCTTTTTATAATATTCTGAAAATTGTGGTGAAATGACCAGCTTTAAATTGCACAGGATAATAGGAATAGTAACACATTTTTTGTTGGTGCCTCCTACTGTACTTGTGTGTGTGTGTGTGCATGTGTGTGTGTGTGTGTGTGTGCATGCGTGCGTGCTTTAATCTACTCCAGTCCTCAGACTCCCTGTCTGAAATAACTTGGCTCCTCATTTTCCAGGAAACAGAACCTCCAATGCTGAAGTAGCTTCTTCAGTGCCACACACTAACTAGTAAATGGCATTATTGACACTCAAATCCAAATCAGTTTACTCCACAAATCTGATTGGTGTTTGTCTCGATGTAACCCATAATGTGTGGTGAAGCTAAATAAAATAAAATGCAGTGGGTGCAGATTTATTAAAAAAAAAAAAAGTTGCTTCCGAACCCCTCGTGTGTGTACATCTTGCCTGGATGTCTGCCATGATGTAATTACCTTCATGAAAATTTTCTGAATTGGCATCTTCCCGCTTTTAGCCCTTTTGAGGAAAATCTGAAAAGCTATACAGATTCTCTTGCAGTTGAATTATATTAATATGTTTAATTAACATGAAAGCAGCCTTAAGTCAGTAGTTGAAGTCTGACACTGGGAAAACTCTCTTCCCCTGTGCTGCAAAACTTCAGCACTCGTCAAGGTTTGACCCAATTTATGTTGCTTGACTGTACAGGATGTGCTAACATTTAGTGAGTCCAGAGGCCGCAGTCCGCCTCCTGTGATGGATATGCCTCTCCCAAGCCTGCCCTTTCTAGATCCGTGAGCCCAGCAGTGTGCAGAGCTGCTTCAGAAGTGGGCTGGCCTGTCTCACTCTAAGACCTGTGGTTCACAGCTCATGCCTCCCCCACACCTGTTTATTCTCTTGACCCCTTAAACTGTTCATCAACAGAACATCAAGTCAGCATTCTGCGGAGGCACCTCTGCTCCCCAAGCTATTTTTTTCCGACTCGTCTACAGTTTCTTCCCTGGAGGCACCCCCAGCAGCACACAGCAGGGACTCTGCTGCTAGCTGTTGTCTGCAGCATCTGACAAAGTCAAGACCGAGGAGCAGGCAATGGTGGGATGGATGAGACCAGATGAAGCTGGGAGACAAAGGTCCAAATAGTTAGGATGGGGGACAAGGGAGGATGGGCAAAAAAGCAATAGGTCAGATGTGGGTGACTTGGAGATGTGAAACTGGGAAGGCAAGTCCAAAGGCAGCTTCTAAGTTGGGGTCTGTCATATTCGCTGTCATCCTATTGGCTAAAACGTTGCATGCTCAAGTTCAGTGGCCGCATGGTAGGAGCTACCCCAGTGCACAGACACAGAGAAAGAAGCGTGAACAAATCCATGTAGCAACACAATGTGGGAGCAGGTTCAAAATCAGAGATGGCTTCCCCATCTCAAATAGCCTGACTTAGGAGTGAATAGAAGCTCTAATATGGAGAATGAGTAATAGAGGGTCTGGAAAGGAAGGGCTGAGAAGTGGCATGCAATGCAAGTCAAATCAAAAGAGTTTGGGGCATAAACTGGGCATCTAGAGTGGAAAAGAGTGGGAGAGCCACCAGCAGGGAGGGAAAGATGTCTGGGACCCCTCCAGGGAACCAAGCCATGCAGCAGTGGGAAGAGCTAAAACAGTCTGAGTTTCCTCATAGCACCAGTTAGGCCATTAAAGCTGTCAGGGAAGGAGAGAGGGTCTGAGCCCAGCTATGACATACCCTGAACATGCTCACAGGGATGGTTGGAATGATTGCCAGGGCCTTGAAACGGCTGGAGAAGGAAGCAGCCAGTTCTCCCATAGACACTTTGCAAAACTGCAAAACAGCAAAGAAGCAAAGAGTTAATCTCTGGGAATGTCCCGCATAAATATCAGAGATACTACCAAGTGATTTGTGATCATCAAAGAACTGAAAAGTCCATTCACCCCCACTCATTTAAAATGGGTTATTGAGGGGAGGAGCAAGATGGCGGAGGAGTAGGGTCTCCAAATCACCTGTCTCCACCAAACTACCTAGAAAACCTTCAAATTATCCTGAAAATCTATGAATTCGGCCTGAGAATTAAAGAGAGAACACCTGGAATGCTACAGTGAGAAGAGTTCGCGCTTCTATCAAGGTAGGAAGACGGGGAAAAAGAAGTAAAGAAACAAAGGCCTCCAAGGGGGAGGGGCCCGCGAGGAGCCGGGCTGAGGCCGGGGCGAGTGTCCCCAGGACAGGAGAGCCCCGTCCCGGAGAGGCAGGAGCTGCACCGACCTTCCCGGGGGAAAGGGGCTCGCAGGGAGGTGGAGCAGGACCCAGGAGGGCGGGGATGCCCTCGGGCTCCCGGGGACAGTAACAGCAACTGCGCGCCCAGGAGAGTGCGCCGAGCTCCCTAAGGGCTGCAGCGCGCACGGCGGACCCGGCGGGACCCGGAGCAGCTGAAGGGGCTCGCGCGGCGGCTCCGCGGAGGGGGCTGTGCGGCCCCGGGAGCAGCTCGGAGGGGCTCGGGCAGAGGAAGAGGCTCCGTGCGGAGGGGGCTGCGCGGTTCCAGGAGCAGCTCGTGGGGGCTCGGGGGGCGGCTCCGCGGAGGGGGCTGCGCGGCCCGGGAGCGCGAATCCACCAGCGCAGGCTCCGGAGCACAGGGCGCCGGGACACAGCCCAGGATCCCGCCTCCCCCGGGACAGGCAGAGGCCGGGAGGGCCCAGGACAGCGAGGAAGCTCCTGCCCCAGCTGAGCAGATCAGCGGCCCCGCCCCGTAGCCTCCAGGCCCTGCAGACGGAGTTCCTGCCGGAGCTGAATCCAGGTTTCCAGAGCTGCCCCGCCACTGGGGGGCTGTTCCTCCTGCGGCCTCACGGGGTAAACAACCCCCACCGAGCCCTGCACCAGGCAGGGGCACAGCAGCTCCCCCAACTGCTAACACCTGAAAATCAGCACAACAGGCCCCTCCCCCAGAACACCAGCTAGACTGACAAATTCCAGGAGAAGCCAAGGGACTTAAAGAACACAGAATCAGAAGATACTCCCCGGTGGTTCTTTTTTTTTGTTTGTTTTTGTTTTTGTTTTTGTTTTTGTTTTGTTTTGCTTTTTGATTTGTTTCCTTCCCCCACCCCCTTTTTTCTCCTTTCTTTTTCGTTCTCTTTTTCTTCTTTTTTTTTCTTTTTTCTCGTTTTTTTTTCTTTTCTTCCCTTTTTTTTTCTCTTTCTCTTTTCTTTCCTTCTTTCTCTCCTCTCTTTTTCTCTTTTTCCCAATACAATTTGCTTTTGGCCACTCTGCACTGAGCAAAATGACTAGAAGGAAAACCTCACCTCAAAAGAAAGAATCAGAAACAGTCCTCTCTCCCACAGAGTTACAAAATCTGGATTACAATTCAATGTCAGAAAGCCAATTCAGAAGCACTATTATACAGCTACTGGTGGCTCTAGAAAAAAGTATAAAGGACTGAAGAGACTTCATGACTGCAGAATTTAGAGCTAATCAGGCAGAAATTAAAAATCAATTGAATGAGATGCAATCCAAACTAGAAGTCCTAACGTCGAGGGTTAACGAGGTGGAAGAACGAGTGAGTGACCTAGAAGACAAGTTGATAGCAAAGAGGGAAACTGAGGAAAAAAGAGACAAACAATTAAAAGACCATGAAGATAGATTAAGGGAAATAAACGACAGCCTGAGGAAGAAAAACCTACGTTTAATTGGGGTTCCCGAGGGCGCCGAAAGGGACAGAGGGCCAGAATATGTATTTGAACAAATTCTAGCTGAAAACTTTCCTAATCTGGGAAGGGAAACAGGCATTCAGATCCAGGAAATAGAGAGATCCCCCCCTAAAATCAATAAAAACCGTTCAACACCTCGACATTTAATTGTGAAGCTTGCAAATTCCAAAGATAAGGAGAAGATCCTTAAAGCAGCAAGAGACAAGAAATCCCGGACTTTTATGGGGAGGAGTATTAGGGTAACAGCAGACCTCTCCACAGAGACCTGGCAGGCCAGAAAGGGCTGGCAGGATATATTCAGGGTCCTAAATGAGAACAACATGCAACCAAGAATACTTTATCCAGCAAGGCTCTCATTCAAAATGGAAGGAGAGATAAAGAGCTTCCAAGACAGGCAGCAACTAAAAGAATATGTGACCTCCAAACCAGCTCTGCAAGAAATTTTAAGGGGGACTCTTAAAATTCCCCTTTAAGAAGAAGTTCAGTGGAACAGTCCACAAAAACAAAGACTGAATAGATATCATGATGACACTAAACTCATATCTCTCAATAGTAACTCTGAATGTGAACGGGCTTAATGACCCCATCAAAAGGCGCAGGGTTTCAGACTGGATAAAAAAGCAGGACCCATCTATTTGCTGTCTACAAGAGACTCATTTTAGACAGAAGGACACCTACAGCCTGAAAATAAAAGGTTGGAGAACCATTTACCATTCGAATGGTCCTCAAAAGAAAGCAGGGGTAGCCATCCTTATATCAGATAAACTAAAATTTACCCCAAAGACTGTAGTGAGAGATGAAGAGGGACACTATATCATACTTAAAGGATCTATTCAACAAGAGGACTTAACAATCCTCAATATATATGCTCCGAATGTGGGAGCTGCCAAATATATAAATCAATTATTAACCAAAGTGAAGAAATACTTAGATAATAATACACTTATACTTGGTGACTTCAATCTAGCTCTTTCTATACTCGATAGGTCTTCTAAGCACAACATCTCCAAAGAAACGAGAGCTTTAAATGATACACTGGACCAGATGGATTTCACAGATATCTACAGAACTTTACATCCAAACTCAACTGAATACACATTCTTCTCAAGCGCACATGGAACTTTCTCCAGAATAGACCACATATTGGGACACAAATCGGGTCTGAACTGATACCAAAAGATTGGGATTGTCCCCTGCATATTCTCAGACCATAATGCCTTGAAATTAGAACTAAATCACAACAAGAAGTTTGGAAGGACCTCAAACACGTGGAGGTTAAGGACCATCCTGCTAAAAGATAAAAGGGTCAACCAGGAAATTAAGGAAGAATTAAAAAGATTCATGGAAACTAATGAGAATGAAGATACAACCGTTCAAAATCTTTGGGATGCAGCAAAAGCAGTCCTAAGGGGGAAATACATCGCAATACAAGCATCCATTCAAAAACTGGAAAGAACTCAAATACAAAAGCTAACCTTACACATAAAGGAGCTAGAGAAAAAACAGCAAATAGATCCTACACCCAAGAGAAGAAGGGAGTTAATAAAGATTCGAGCAGAACTCAACGAAATCGAGACCAGAAGAACTGTGGAACAGATCAACAGAACCAGGAGTTGGTTCTTTGAAAGAATTAATAAGATAGATAAACCATTAGCCAGCCTTATTAAAAAGAAGAGAGAGAAGACTCAAATTAATAAAATCATGAATGAGAAAGGAGAGATCACTACCAACACCAAGGAAATACAAACGATTTTAAAAACATATTATGAACAGCTATACGCCAATAAATTAAGCAATCTAGAAGAAATGGACGCATTCCTGGAAAGCCACAAACTACCAAAACTGGAACAGGAAGAAATAGAAAACCTGAACAGGCCAATAACCAGGGAGGAAATTGAAGCAGTCATCAAAAACCTCCCAAGACACAAGAGTCCAGGGCCAGATGGCTTCCCAGGAGAATTTTATCAAACGTTTAAAGAAGAAATCATACCTATTCTCCTAAAGTTGTTTGGAAAGATAGAAAGAGATGGAGTACTTCCAAATTCGTTCTATGAAGCCAGCATCACCTTAATTCCAAAGCCAGACAAAGACCCCGCCAAAAAGGAGAATTACAGACCAATATCCCTGATGAACATGGATGCAAAAATTCTCAACAAGATACTGGCCAATAGGATCCAACAGTACATTAAGAAAATTATTCACCATGACCAAGTAGGATTTATCCCTGGGACACAAGGCTGGTTCAACACCCGTAAAACAATCAATGTGATTCATCATATCAGCAAGAGAAAAACCAAGAACCATATGATCCTCTCATTGGATGCAGAGAAAGCATTTGACAAAATACAGCATCCATTCCTGATCAAAACTCTTCAGAGTGTAGGGATAGAGGGAACATTCCTCGACATCTTAAAAGCCATCTATGAAAAGCCCACAGCAAATATCATTCTCAATGGGGAAGCACTGGGAGCCTTTCCCCTAAGATCAGGAACAAGACAGGGATGTCCACTCTCACCACTGCTATTCAACATAGTACTGGAAGTCCTAGCCTCAGCAGTCAGACAACAAAAAGACATTAAAGGCATTCAAATTGGCAAAGAAGAAGTCAAACTCTCCCTCTTCGCCGATGACATGATACTCTACATAGAAAACCCAAAAGTCTCCACCCCAAGATTGCTAGAACTCATACAGCAATTCGGTAGCGTGGCAGGATACAAAATCAATGCCCAGAAGTCAGTGGCATTTCTATACACTAACAATGAGACTGAAGAAAGAGAAATTAAGGAGTCAATCCCATTTACAATTGCACCCAAAAGCATAAGATACCTAGGAATAAACCTCACCAAAGATGTAAAGGATCTATACCCTCAAAACTATAGAACACTTCTGAAAGAAATTGAGGAAGACACAAAGAGATGGAAAAATATTCCATGCTCATGGATTGGCAGAATTAATATTGTGAAAATGTCAATGTTACCCAGGGCAATATACACGTTTAATGCAATCCCTATCAAAATACCATGGACTTTCTTCAGAGAGTTAGAACAAATTATTTTAAGATTTGTGTGGAATCAGAAAAGACCCCGAATAGCCAGGGGAATTTTAAAAAAGAAAACCATATCTGGGGGCATCACAATGCCAGATTTCAGGTTGTACTACAAAGCTGTGGTCATCAAGACAGTGTGGTACTGGCACAAAAACAGACACATAGATCAATGGAACAGAATAGAGAATCCAGAAGTGGACCCTGAACTTTATGGGCAACTAATATTCGATAAAGGAGGAAAGACTATCCATTGGAAGAAAGACAGTCTCTTCAATAAATGGTGCTGGGAAAATTGGACATCCACATGCAGAAGAATGAAACTAGACCACTCTCTTTCACCATACACAAAGATAAACTCAAAATGGATGAAAGATCTAAATGTGAGACAAGATTCCATCAAAATCCTAGAGAAGAACACAGGCAACACCCTTTTTGAACTCGGCCACAGTAACTTCTTGCAAGATACATCCACGAAGGCAAAAGAAACAAAAGCAAAAATGAACTATTGGGACTTCATCAAGATAAGAAGCTTTTGCACAGCAAAGGATACAGTCAACAAAACTCAAAGACAACCTACAGAATGGGAGAATATATTTGCAAATGACATATCAGATAAAGGGCTAGTTTCCAAGATCTATAAAGAACTTATTAAACTCAACACCAAAGAAACAAACAATCCAATCATGAAATGGGCAAAAGACATGAACAGAAATCTCACAGAGGAAGACATAGACATGGCCAACATGCATATGAGAAAATGCTCTGCATCACTTGCCATCAGGGAAATACAAATGAAAACTACAATGAGATACCACCTCACACCAGTGAGAATGGGGAAAATTAACAAGGCAGGAAACAACAAATGTTGGAGAGGATGCGGAGAAAAGGGAACCCTCTTACACTGTTGGTGGGAATGTGAACTGGTGCAGCCACTCTGGAAAACTGTGTGGAGGTTCCTCAAACAGTTGAAAATATACCTGCCCTACGACCCAGCAATTGCACTGTTGGGGATTTACCCCAAAGATACAAATGCAATGAAACGCCGGGACACCTGCACCCCGATGTTTCTAGCAGCAATGGCCACGATAGCCAAACTGTGGAAGGAGCCTCGGTGTCCAACGAAAGATGAATGGATAAAGAAGATGTGGTTTATGTATACAATGGAATATTACTCAGCTATTAGAAATGACAAATACCCACCATTTGCTTCAACGTGGATGGAACTGGAGGGTATTATGCTGAGTGAAGTAAGTCAGTCGGAGAAGGACAAACATTATATGTTCTCATTCATTTGGGGAATATAAATAATAGTGAAAGGGAAAATAAGGGAAGGGAGAAGAAATGTGTGGGAAATATCAGAAAGGGAGACAGAACATAAAGGCTGCTAACTCTGGGAAACGAACTAGGGGTGGTAGAAGGGGAGGAGGGCGGGGGGTGGGAGTGAATGGGTGACGGGCACTGGGTGTTATTCTGTATGTTAGTAAATTGAATACCAATAAAAAAATAAATTAAAAAAAAAAAATAAAATAAAAATAAAATAAAATAAAATGGGTTATTGAAAATAAAATAAAAAATAAATAAAAATAAAAAAATAAAAAATAAAATGGGTTATTGAGCCCCTACTGTATACCAGGCACTGCCAGTGTCCCATGCCTGCTAACCTGTAGAACTTTAAGTCCCAGGGGTTAGCTGCTCCTTCTCTGAAATGCTTGCTTTACCAAAGCTCGCTATGCTTTCCCAACCCTCCTTTGAAAATCATTTTCTGTCTGGGAAACAATATATGGTAAGAACTTTTCCTTCCATGTTCCTCTAAGTGAGTTTCATTCACATTCCCATGTAAACACCAAAACACTATCTTCAATTCAAATGCCACTGCACAAATTTAGTTTTTTTTTTATAGAAGTCAGATGTGGAAACCCTCCACAAAAGCACAGCTTCATCATGAGGAAAATGGGACAGGCTGAAATCAGCTAAGACTTTAACAAGAAGCTTCTAATAACATCAGTGAATGATAACCACAATATTTAGAGAAGAAGCGAATGCATTTCTACTTAGAAGTGGTAGTTGTCCAAATCTTTTTCCTCATTGGCTCATTACTTAAGCAAAACTAATACTTACAGATTATTAACAATTTCTTTTTGATTATTAACAATTTACACAGGAATAAAATACTTGTGTTTTATAGAGAAATCAGTAACTGCCTGCATTTGGGTTTCTTTCAACAGACCCAATCACACCCACATGAGAGTAGTTTAATTATGTCACCCAAGATGCAAAATCTAAGTCGGAGAAGAAAACCAGGGAGGTTTGAAGGGAAGCACATAATCTTCCAAGTTCCACTGGGGAGACCTCAGTTTCAGAATCCATCAGTAATGTAATTACATTGATCTAGAAGCTTCTTTGAAACTATTTCATATGCGTCTTCTTCAGTTTACTAGGTGAACTAGTTTCTCATTTCTAGAATGCTCTCACCTAAGGTAGGTTGTATATCCTTTCTATGCCTTTAGGCTTATTCCCATCATAGCATTTGATCACAGGGTTTTACAAATGACTATTTTTTTGTTTGCTTATTTCTGCTTCTCCCCCATATGCCACACTCCAAGCTCCTTGAGACTAGCAAATATATCAAATATATATAAGCAAATTATATACAGAACACTTCCAGGGGGATATGTGCATGTGTTTCCCCCATAACCAAGGGTCACAGGGTAACATTCCTGAGGTTGACTATAGGAAGACCCAATTGAAGAGGTGAAAGCATGCAATTCAGGCCTATAAATAAGACATTTTCTTTTCTAAACCACTTTTTATGTAAAATAACAAATTAAACAGCTAGCAGTCCCCTCTAAGAGCTTGGATACAAACAGCCTGTCTGCAGCACCTGCTGGGCTTACCTGCTGAGCCTATTCCCACCCTTTCTGATTATGTCCCACTGAACACTAGAGCAGAGATGGAACAGAGAGACACTACTGGGGAGGGGTGGAGTGTGGGAAAGCGGGAGTAAGTAAATTTAGGAATCTTTGACAAGTGCTGCACTATTGCAAGTGTTTAACAGGATTTAAATATGAGTTGGATCACATCTGTGTGCACATAGAACCCCCATCGTATGCAACACTTAATTCTCCCACAGAACACCTGCAAGCTTGGGTGTTCGTTCAGCCTTTGTTATCAATCACTGCTTTTTAGACCCTTTCTATCCTTTCTTCTCTCTAGGAGGTTTTGCTCTATATCATCTATGTTTTCAGAAAGTAAAAATCCCATCTAAGTGTTAGCTTTCCCAAGAGGCTTGTACATTAGCATGGGAAGCCCCATGGTACCCTTATCGAAAGGAGGCATCAACAGTGTCTACAAATCACAACCAGGATGAGGTCTGCTTACAAAAACCATCACTTCTTTGGGCAGACATCACAGCTCAAATGTGACTAACTAACTCCACAAATAGTTCCTGGTGAAAATAGTTCTTGGTGACCAGAGGTGGGGGTGACAGTGCAAGTGTACAATGATGCCACCAGCATCTACCAAAGTAACATGCTTTTAGTTGACCTAGACATTTCCTATTAGCACTGGTAGTTAATTTCTGGGGATAGCTAACCCTTCACTACAATGAACATGCCTTTAGACTAAAGATTAAAACTCCTTGTTCCTAAAGACTCAAGGTGTAGCTTTGGGCCTTTTAATATGATCTTTATACAGAATCCATCATTACTTCCTCGTGAAGAGTTTAAAACAACGTAGCTGAACAGAACAAGGTCAAACACATTAAAAGAGTTATTTATCAGTATGAATGAAACAGATGTGATCTTAACTCTATACTCTATAATTTAATACTTGTATCATGCTGGACCTGCTTCACTTTTCTGAAATGCAAAATTGGATTAATAAAATAGTCTATTTCATCATTTTGCTAAAAGGATGTGGTGGTGTGGTGTGAGGAATGCACAAATCCTGGCCTTGCATATGGCACAGCACATAATAGATTCATCCCCTTATTCCCTGACACTTACCCAAGAAAAATTAGGGTGGATTACAGAAAAAAAATATAATGAGAGATTGGTGAAGGAAAGAAAACACAATGGCAATGCAATGAAAAGAAGAAACTGAGTATCAAGGGTTATGTGCTGTACCAAGGTAAATAATGGAGGCACCAGGGAGCCAGGGGGATAGTATTTGGGGTACATATTAGGCCCTGGCATTGTACTTAGATTGTAACACCTAGGAGTCAACTTTGGCTCCACATTAGCCTGATCTTGAATCCTTCCCAACATCTTCCTCATCATGATTACCATTGTCTTTATCATTGCGGTTGCTCAGATCTCAGGGCCTTAACAATTTACAAAATCCTTTCTCATTTTTGATCCTCACAAGAGCCTTGAGAGTTGTATGGAGAGCGAATTTTCTTTCTTTCTTTTTGTATGTTCCTTATGGGAGTTCGACCTGCCAACCTATAGTATAACACCCAGTGCTCATCCCATCAAGTGCCCCCTTCAGTGCCCATCACCCAGGCAATTGTCTTCCACTTAGAATAAAAATATGAGACTCAAAGAGGTTAGTTGGTTGCCCAAAGACACAGAGCAAATAGAGGAAGATCTCAGCTTCCATCTCTGGCCATAGGATCTCCATTCAGCTCATCTCCCCTGTTCTGTGCCACCCTCAAGTTTAAATCCCCCTGTTGCCAATGAAGCCCCACTCTTATAGCATGACTTCCCTTAGGAATTAATAATGGTGATTCATTCCTATGACGTAGCTTGCAGTTGCTTCCACAATCGCTGTTTTTATCCTTAAAAAGGTTTCTACAAGGACCCCTTCAGTTGCTAAATAAATTGGCTTCCTTACTTGCTATTAATTACTCACAAGGACTCTGGCCTATTACAGAGAGTCAACACAAGGCGAAGTTTCTCTGCTAATTTATTTCATTTCTTCATTCTGTATTCTGGTTGATGGACCCTCTTGGCATTATAAATCCAGAGCAAGTAATTAACAACCACACTTTGAACCCGATTCTCTTTCTTTTTTCCTTCCTAACTACCTCTGTCTCCTTTGATCTCGTTCATTTTCTTAATTAACTTATGTGCATGCTGGATTTGTTTCCTTGGGTCTGTGTAAATTTGGAAGGTTTGGAAGTATGAAACAGGGAGGCTGACTTTACAGCAAAGGGGTAAAAGACGCTATGACCACCATCACAAGAGCAGAGCAGCAGAACCCCCAAGAAAGAACAATTAGCAACAACCTCCACCATGACAAAGTCACCACTCACTAAGCAACCACTATGTGTCAAGAGCTCTTCAAACTTGGCTTCTCATCCTTGCCATCACCTGTAAGGAAGGTGTCAGTATCATACCCACTTCAGAGACAGGCGATCAGTCTCATAGTGTGTTAAGTGGTCTTCCCAAGATCCTACAGCTAGGAAGTAACTCCAAAACTATTTCTGTTCCAGAAAGATGTTCTTATAGCGATGGCCCGAAAGTTGGGTGGATAGCAATCTAGTATCAAGAGTCCAGTGGTGTTAGTGGTACTCATGGTTAACCATGGTAATAACTGACCTGGCAATAGCCAGGCACATAGAAAGATAGACATGGAGGAGGAGGTCTCTTCTGCAAGCCCATCAATTCTGGTTGGCCAATAACCTCTTAGTAGCTGACCTCACGCAGGGGCTGGTGGTACAAGAATCACCAGCTTGGGTCCAAAGAAGCATGAACTAACAAGAAATAGGCAATTTTTCAAGACTTTAGACAACTAAGTAGATTCAGAGTGAAAATTTCAGATCAAGTGAAAGATCAGAAGAACTTAAGAAACTAAGGTGGGAACCAAGCCATATGGCAGGGCTTGAGGAGAGGTACTCACATTCTCTTGGGACAAGTCAGCCACCATGTCCACAGAAGCAGAGGTGGTCAGGCCTGCATGCCACCAGCTTGCAGGGAGGCATGACAGGACAGACCTTGGGGTCAGAGCAGTACTTACTTAGTCGAACCTTGATTCTACTACTGATTTCCTGTAGCATGTCCTTAAGTTACTCAGTAGGGCCTGAGTCTTCTTTTTCTTATCTGTAAAATTAGAAGGTTGTAACCAGTCTCATGATGGGAGGTGGGTTATGACAAAGTAATTCATGTCTTCAGTGGGCTTAGCATGATACCTGCCAAATGGTCAGCACCTAATAAACAATATTACGGTGGTTTCTACTTTGAATCAGTACTCATTCTTGGACTGAATGGAGTTTAACTTGTACTTGGGGAGTGTACCATTTATCCACTCATGTAAGCAAAAATCATGTGCCTGCCACTGAGCTTAGACTGGGGCGTGGCACCTTACTCATTTCTTAACCGTTTCTTCCATTATTTACTGCAATAGGGCTGACACTAGGAGCTTAAGAACCAGCACGTTACTTGATCCTTTCATTGAATTTACTTGTCTGGCTTCGTTTAACTTAGTAAAAAAAAAAAAAAATATTAACTTCCTATAAAAAATTCTATAGAAAGGATGGATTAATTTATAAAACAATGTATACTTCAAACCATTCAACCTTGATTGTATTCAATGTTCAGTAGTTCAGATTCCGGACTCCAGACAGGTTAATTCATGAAGAAGATGCATAAACCCATTTATGGATGCAAGGCAGGTTCCGACACCACTCATTAACCCAGCTGGCTAGAGCTAGAATGACCTTGGTTTTAATCTAGCCTCCAAACAGAGGCCCGGGTTGGGTCACTCAGGTCACAGAACTGGTGAATCTTAGAGTCAGAATCTCAGCTCTCTCTTCTGTCTTCAGCTGTAGTC